>NC_059390.1:395000-412500 GCF_019703515.2 Myxocyprinus asiaticus
CACACACACACACACACACACACACCCAGAGCACTCTGCTCACTGTCATCACACACACACACACATACACACACACACACATACACACACACACACCCAGAGCGCTCTGCTCACTGTCATCACACACACACACACATACACACACACACACACATACACACACACACACCCAGAGCGCTCTGCTCACTGTCATCACACACACACACACACACACACACACACCCAGAGCGCTCTGCTTACTGTCATCACACACACACACACACACACACACACACACACATACACACACACACACACACCCAGAGCGCTCTGCTCACTGTCATCACACACACACACACATACACACACACACACACACACACACACACACCCAAAGCGCTCTGCTCACTGTCATCACACACACACACATACACACACACACCCAGAGCGCTCTGCTCACTGTCATCACACACACACACACACACACACACACACACACACACACACCCAGAGCGCTCTGCTCACTGTCATCACACACACACACACACACACACCCAGAGCGCTCTGCTCACTGTCATCACACACACACACACACACACCCAGAGTGCTCTGCTCACTGTCATCACACACACACACACACACACCCAGAGCGCTCTGCTCACTGTCATTACACACACACACACACACACACACACACACACACACCCAGAGCACTCTGCTCACTGTCATCACACACACACACACACACACACACACCCAGAGCGCTCTGCTCACTGTCATCACACACACACCCAGAGCGCTCGTGATGCTCATGATGACGTGTTTTCAGTGTACGAGTGGCTGCTTCACACATTCATTTTAAAGCACGCAGCACATGCAGATTATATATTTATTTAATTAAATCGCAGCTTTCTACGGTTTAATAATCACACTTGGACATATCGAGATTTTAATTTAATTAATTGTGCATTTAAACATTAATTTTCATCCCAAATATGTCAAATTCCGTAACGTTATGCATTTTATCCCTAATGGCATTTGTATTACTGGATGAAGTGATTCCATCCGTGTTTTTGCATCGTGGCCCTACATGTGCTAACGGCGGTATAACAAGACTCTGATCGTTGAATTATTGAAAAAAATCAGTGTTCTGACCATCATCGTCGAAAGTTTAGATCTGGTTTTGTAGTTAACACTACAGCAGTGTTGGAATGATTTCTGATTTCTTCTATTTTTGTGTATTTTTCATACTAAACTGTTTTAGATCTTTAGAGATAAAACATAAAAACATATATCAGGAAGATAAGACCCGTCCTCTCTGAACATTCCACACAACTGTCTTGTCATAACTTGACTGGACTACTGTAACGCTCTCATTGCAGGCCTCCCTGCATGTGCAATTAGACCCCTGCAAATGATCCAGAATGCAGCAGCACGTCTGGTCTTTAATGAACCAAAGAGAGCACATGTTACACCACTCCTTGTCTCTCTTCACTGGCTGCCGGTTGATGCACGTATCAAATTCAAGGCTCTGATGCTGGCATACAGAACAGTCACTGGGTCTGCTCCAGCATACCCAAAATCATTTATGCAGAGCTACACGCCCACTAGAAGCCTGCGGTCGGCTAATGAGCGGCGCCTTGTTGTACCAACACAAAGAGGCACCAAAACACTTTCCCGAACTTTCAGCTTCATCGTACCACATTGGTGGAACGACCTTCCCAACTCCATCCGTGAAGCTGACTCACTTTCTGTCTTCAAAAAACGAATAAAAACACATCTTTTCCATGAGCACTTAACCAGTCATTAAAAACAAACAAACAAAAAAAATCCTTGTTGCACTTCAATCTGTTTTGAATGCTATTCTGATGCTAGTGAAACTTTGTAATACAGCACTTTTCGTACCACTGTCTCCTTGATTCGCTTATGTGTTCCTCTTTTGTAAGTCGCTTTGGATAAATGTAAAACGAGGGCAGGGTTTTCGAGCATGAACTGCTCGTTTAAGGTCCTGCCACAGCATCTCAATCGCATTCAAGGACTTCAAGGAATAGGCCACTCCAAAACTTTAATTTAGCTTCTTTTGAGTCATTCAGAGGTGGATTTACTCCTGTGCTTTGGATGATTGTCTTGCTGCGTAATCCAGTTGTGCTTGAGCTTCAACTCACGGACTGATGACCGGACGTTCTCCTTTAGGATTTTCCGGTACAGAGCAGAATTCATGTTTCCCTCAATTATTGCGAGTTTAATACCCCCCACACCATCACACTACCATCATCATGCTTGACCGTAGGTATGATGTTCTTTTTGTGGAATTCTGTGTTTGATTTACAGCAGTTGTAACGGGACCCCTGTCTTCCAAACAGTTCCACTTTCGACTCATCAGTCCACGGAACATTCTCCCAAAAGCTTTGAGGATCATCAAGGTGTGTTTTGGTGAAATTCAGACGAGCCTTAATGTTCTTCTGGGTTAGCAGTGGTGTTCACCTCTCCACTCTTCTATGGATGGCATTTTTGCCCAGTATCTTTCTGATAGTGCAGTCATGAACAGTGACCTTTAACCTTTAACAGTGACCTCAACCTTTATTGATGCGAGAGAGGCCTGCAGTTCCTTGGATGTTGTCCTTGGCTTTTTTGTCTTCCTGGATGAGTCGTCGCTGTGCTCTTGGAGGAATTTTGGAAGGTCGGCCACTTCTAGGAAGGTTCACTACTGTGCCAAGTGTTCTCCATTTGGAGATAATGGCTCTCATTGTGGTTCTTTGGAGTGCCAGAGCCTTTGAAATATCTTTGTAACCCTTCCCAGACTGATGTATTTCAATCAGCTTTTTCCCTCGTCATTTCTGGGATTTCTTTCGACCTTGGCATAGTGTGCTACTGGGCGAGACATTTTAGCCAACTTCAAGCTGCTGTAAAAGTTGTATTTAGGTGTTGATTTGATTGAACAGGGCTGACAGTAATCAGGTCTGGGTGTGTCTAGTCCAGCTGAACCCCATTATGAATGCAGCTTCATAGATTTGGGGATTTAGTAACTAAGGGGCCAAATAGTTTTTCACACAGGCCCAGTTGGTATTGGATAACTGTTTTGCTTCAATAAATAAAATGATCATTTAAAAACTGTATTTTGATGTTTGCCTTCAGATTGCCTTTGTTTTATATTGGATTGTGTTGGAATTTTTGAAACAATTTAGTATGAGATACACACAAAAACAGAAAAAATCAGGATGGGGGCAAATACTTTTTCACAGCACTTGTATCAATACTTATACATGGAACAAAAACACTGTCAACGACACAATCAAACAAATAATTATTTTCCAGTACATTTAGGTATTTTTCTCATTTCCCATGACTTTTCCATCACTGGAAAACTGCATTGCAATATTCCAGGTTTTCCAGGACACGTGGGAACTTGAATAATTATTATTGGCTAATTGATTTAGATATAGTCATGTTATTGTGCTTCTACACAGATTGATTCTGTACAGTTCTGCTGCTGGAATGACAGTGATGGAGATGTTCACCTCTGTTTGGACCATAGACAGTCGGTGCGAGCGCATCTCTGACACCATTCCCAGAATATCCACATACTCGTGTTCCTGAATGTGCTGCATCAGACGATCCAGAGCGATAAATGTGCCGGTTCGACCCACTCCAGCACTGAGATAGAAATGAGACAGCTCAAACAAGAATTCAAATGAAAACAAGTTCATTTTCTGATTGCAGGTGTTTCATTTTAAATCTAAAATAGATGCTTCTTCTTTATATAACAACTTATTTCGTCAAGGAAAATTAAATTTAGATTAAAGCATCAGCTGAATGACAACTAACTATACTTGCATACTACACTGAAAACAATCAGTATATTACGAAAATAACACCAGTGTTAAATACAATGAACATCACTGTAAACACATAAGGGTTATATAGGATCTGAATCTGCATTCTATTCGAGCGGTAGTGATGTAAATTCTCTTATAATTTAAAAAATAAAAAAGTAAATGTAAAAAAAGTCAGTTTAAATGGTCAAAGACATCTTTATTGAGGAATACATGGAGTGGCAGATCAAAAGTAAATGTTAGAATGTCAAAAGAATTGTTGTATCATCTCTCTATAAACACAAACCAATAGATGTCAATAGCTGAGTCTCCATCGAAATGTTACGCATTTTTAAGCGCATTTCTAAAAATGTGGATTGTTGCACGTTTCCATCCTCTACGTAATGCACATTATCACGAGGGAGCAGCTGAATGACCTCCTCCCTGTTTTGGGGAGAGTTTTATTTGCAGAATTGGAGCAAGTATGTAATTTTTGTATTTTTATTTTTTCCTCCCCAATATGGAATGCCCAATGCGCTCTGAGTCCAAGTAAAAAAGTTGGATGGAAATCCAGCTAGTGAGCTGCAGTGAACCAGACATCACACAAACACTCAATGATAGAATACAATTACACAATAACACACAACAAAACAATATTTAACAGGAATCCTTACAGCATACACACAGGACAGACACTTAGACAGACAGACAAATAGACAGACAGGTAGACATACAGACAGACAGACACACAGATAGATAGACAGACAGACAGACAGACACATAGACAGGTAGAGTGACAGACAAACAGACAGACAGGTAGATAGACAGCAGGCAAACAGATAGACAGACAGATATATAAACAGATAGTTAAAAAGAGAGGTAGATATACAGACAGACAGACATGTAAATAGACAGACAGACAGGCAGATAGACCGACAGACATAGGCAGACAGATAGACAGATAGGTAGATAGACAGGCAGATAGACAGCAGGCAAACAGATAGAAAAACAGGCAGATAGACAGCAGGCAGACAGGTACAATGACAGACAGACAGACAGGTAGATAGACAGACAGAGAGGTAGATAGACAGCAGGCGAACAAATAAGACAGGCAGATAGACAGGTACACAGATAGACAGACACATACTGTAGACAGACAGACAGACAGACAGGTAGATAGACAGCAGGCAGGCAGATACACAGACAGGTAGATAGACATATAGACAGGTAGATAGACAGCAGGCAGACAGACAGTTAGATAGATAGGCAGATAGACAGCAGGCAGATAGATAGGCAGATAGATAGACAGATAGATATACAGGTAGATAGACAGACAAACAGATAGACAGAGAGCAGGCAGACAGACAGACAAATATACAGGTAGATAGATAGACAGACAGACAGACAAATATACAGGTAGATAGATAGACAGACAAACAGACAGCAGGCAGACAGATAGACAGACAGGTAGATAGATAGACAGACAGACAAATATACAGGTAGATAGATAGACAGACATACAGACAAATATACAGGTAGACAGATAGACAGACAGACAGACAAATATACAGGTAGATTGATAGACAGACAAACAGACAGCAGGCAGACAGATAGACAGACAGGTAGATAGATAGACAGACAGACAGATATACAGGTAGATAGATAGACAGACAGACAGACAAATATACAGGTAGATAGATAGACAGACATACAGACAGCAGGCAGACAGATAGACAGACAGGTAGATAGATAGACAGACAGACAGGTAGGTAGGTAGACAGCAGACAGAGAGATATACAGGTAGATAGACAGACAGACAAATATACAGGTAGATAGACAGACAGACAGACAGACAGCAGGCAGACAGATAGACAGAGAGGTAGATAGATAGACAGACAGACAGATATATTTAGGTAGACAGATAGACAGACATACAGACAGATATACAGGTAGATAGATAGACAGACATACAGACAGATATACAGGTAGATAGATAGACAGACATACAGACAGATATACAGGTAGATAGATAGACAGACATACAGACAGACAGACAGGTAGATAGATAGACAAACAGACAGACAGGTAGATAGATAGACAGACATACAGACAGATATACAGGTAGACAGACAGACAGACAGGTAGATAGATAGACAGACAGGTAGGTAGACAGCAGACAGAGAGATATACAGGTAGATAGACAGACAGACAAATATACAGGTAGATAGACAGACAGACAGACAGACATACAGAGAGATATACAGGTAGACAGACAGCAGACAGACAGTACACAGCACATATAATATCAAAGTTCACCTGTAAGTATGATCTCACCTGCAGTGCACTATGATTGGTCCTTTGGTCCTGTTCACCTGTTGTCGTACGATCTGTACAAACTGCAGAATGCTCTCGATGGCGTTGACTGTTGGCACACCGTGATCCGGCCATGATGTGTAATTAAAGTGTAAAACATCTTGAGTTTCATCAGCCTGCCGAGGGCGACACACACACAGACATGATACACACTGCAAACTACATGCGTTTCGCTCCGGCTAGGCGGCTACTGTTGATCTATTGAAACGTGCTTCATCGTCATGAAAATAATGTTACAGTACAAACAAATCTTAATGGTGCAAAAAGGGTGAAATTTGATCTGGACATGTTTTTACGAGATTCATTCAGATCTACAGATTCTCTTCACAATATAAGAAGTGTGACGTGAGTATTTGTGTTGCTCACATATCCCAGTCTGAAGTTTCTGATGGTCCACTCCGGCGAGTCCGTCTCTGACATCATCTCGACCGTGATCTCTCCGTACGCCACCGGCTCCTCAGTGAACGGCCAGTAATGATCACATTTTACCTGTGCGCACACACACATCACACATTCACTCGGATCGGCAGGAAAACAGTGTTTCTAAGTACATGTGACACATGTGGGTCTGAACACACAAGCTCAGGTCATTTGTGTATAAACTGTAATACCGAGTCTTTGTGTTATTAATAACTATGAAATAATCAATGTACACCGTATGAAGTGATTCATTCCAGCAGTCTGATAATGATGATGGGTAGTGAACAGGTTGCTATGGAAACTGACCCTCCTGCGCTCATTACACTGCGTCAACATAACGATGACGTGAGACTTCTGCTGTAGAACCATCTTCCAGAATTCGTTGCGTGTCTCGGGCAGCGGCCCCTGTGTTGCGATGAACTCGTGTGGAGAGTTATAACCCTGAAAACAACACAATCACAACTGACAATGAAAACTAGCTCACAAAACATCACCAAAATTGTGCAATGAGATACAATAACATCTTTCTCAAATCTATACTGCCACAGATTTAATCGCAGCACCTAAAAATCAGAACTATAGACAGTTGTCTGTGTTTTAACCCTCCTATCCGGTCACTTTTGACCGAAATCACTTTTTCCGATGTACTAAAATGGGTTCCTTTATTTGAGCAGTACAAAACTTGGTGACTTTTCCTCCATTTGCCATCTGAACACACACAAAAATTTGGACTTGATTTGATAAGTCCAAGTAGTCGTAAAAAAAGCGACACCTTTACTGTTCGCGGCCAAAATTGACCGAACATAGGAAATTAATGGGAAAGATAAAAAAATCAGAGCAATTATACATGAAATAATTTTCACAGTCCAGTGCTGTTTATTTCTGTTTATTACTGTTCACTTTCTTGACATTATTATTAATTTACTTTGAGTAATTACATTTTGATGTTTAAAATAAATAATTGGTAACAAAATGATTATTTAATGTCTTCTCTTTGTAACACCAGGTCAGGTTTGGCTGTAAGCAGATTGTGACATTTTTGTAAAAACATACACTTCAAAACAGTTAAATAAAAAATAAAAAAGCTAAACTTTGACAATTAAAAGTATGCAAATAAATGCAATAAGTGGCAGCGTAGAACACTGCTGCCATCTACTGGCTATTATTGTCATTACATGATTTTCAAGTCATGTTATTTTTATTTTTTCACCAGATGGCAGCAGTCTCCCCTCAATACATGACACATTCTCATATTTTCTTCATGTTTCAACTTATAGAAATGTAAGTTTTTACTGTTTTTATTTTTGTGTTTGTTTTGTGTTTTTTTTCTCCCCAGTGCACTCTAAGTTCTCGTGGTGGCGTTGTGACTCGCCTCAATCCGGGGGGCGGAGGACGAATCTCAGTTGCCTCCGCATCTGAGACCGTCAATCCGCGCATCTTATCACATGGCTTGTTGAGCACGTTACCGTGGAGACACAGCGCGTGTGGAGGCTTCACGCTATTCTCCGCGGCATCCACGCATAACTCGCCCCCACCGAGAGTGAGAACCACATTATAGCGACCACAAGGAGGTTACCCCATGTGACTCTACCCTCCCTAGCAACCGGGCCAATTTGGTTGCTTAGGAGACCTGGCTGGAGTCACTCAGCACGCGGTTTTTACTGTTTTGAAGTTACATAAATGTTCTTATTTGCATATGCAAAAGAGTGGTGAAATGGATAAATGTAAATAAGACCTTAAAAACTAAAAATCCCGTAATTGTGTTGTTTTACTTAAGGGAAAAAATGACCATGAACAGTAAAGTAAGCGGCACTTCTTTAACAGAACAGGAGGGTTAATGATGTTGATAATGAGCGATTACTCACAGGAATGTAGTTTGCATTGATATAATCTGATCCTTCATCGTTGTGTAGAGAAATGAGCTTCACACGACTGAAATCATCTGTGACAAAACAAACAATTAATGAGACAACTCTACACACACCTAAATGAAACACAAGAAAAACACACACATATACAAGTCATTCCTCTTAGGTAGCACTCAAACTCATTTTAAAAGATCATAGTAGTGTCTTTTAGCACAATGTCACAATTTAATGAACATACAGTTGAATTTTAAACAAGGCTGTCATTTGAATGCATTCATTCAGTGTGATTCATTATATTTAAAAAATGTGCACAATTAATTATGCATTTAATTAATAAAGAATTCTGTCAGCAGGGGGCAGTCAGCGCAGCCCCAGCATTACAGGCAACAAACCGACAGCAAGCAGCACAAAAAGAGTCACAGCAGAACGCAAAGTTTAAAGACAGCTGGACAGACCACAACTTTAAATGCAGCAGTCTCGAGATACATTTTTCAACATTTCAAACTGCATTTAACTTGACACAGCGTCCTAAAAACACAGCACTCATGACTACAGACGCTGAAAACTAGTGATAAACGACACAACCACAGTGAGACGCTCTGATGCATATGCACATATTTAATCAAAATATATTTATAATATTATATATTTAATATTTTGAATATTATGGGGGCCTTTCTCAGCAAACAATTTATACATGCAATTAATTGCGATTAATTCGATTATTAATCGGCGTGTCATGTAGCTGATTAAAAAATTTAATCGACTGAAAGCCCTAATTTTAAATAATTTCACTAGCCATATGAGTGAATGTTTTATTTTATTTTTTAGGTTTTCTCCCCTTTTCTCCCCAAATTGGAATGCCCAATTCCCAATGTGTCCTCATGGTGGCGTAGTGACTCAATCCGGGTGGCGGAGGATGAATCTCAGTTGCCTCCACGTCTGAGACCATCAATCCGCGCATCTTATCAGGTGGCTTGTAGAGTGTGTTACCGTGGAGACGTAGCACGTGTCATGGCTTCACGCTATTCTCCGCAGCATCCACGCACAACTCACCACACGCATTGAGAGCGAGAACCACATTATAGCGACCACGAGGAGGTTACCCCATGTGACTCTACCCTCCCTAGCAACCGGGCCAATTTGGTTGCTTAGGAGACCTGGCTGGAGTCACTCAGCACACCCTGGATTCAAACTCACGACTCCAGGTGTGATAGTCAGCGTCAATACTCGCTGAGATACCCAGACCCCCCTCGTATGAGTGAATGTTGACATTTTTGCATTGTCAGTCTTTTGTTGTATCCCTGTAACTACCAAAAGCCATTTCCCAAACCCTAACCAGGAAGTGACATCATTTTTGGAGGGAAAACAACAGTGCAAACATTAGTGTTAGCAATGGATTTGATGAATTCTGTGATGTTTTGTGCTATTAGCTGATTTGTGTCACTGAAAAATAATATTCCTGTTTGATAAAATTACAGAAATCTGTGTAACAATATCAAAATTTCGAAAGATTGTTAAAGAATATGAAAATGATTGTAAACTCAATCCCTCACTGAGCAACGGCTAACTTTAGCTCTTAAATTTCCATCCTGTTTATTTTCTTGCCATTGTGACAATAATCAAGTTACGATAAATAAAGCGATGTAAAAGTGAAATGAGGAGCTTGAACTTAATATTTCTGAAATAAATACTTTCTTAAAATACAACACAAGCATATGTAAAAACTTCAACAGGAATGACTAAAGTATGAGTGACAGAGTCTGTAGCCAATGAGCACCGTGCTGTGATGACTATGTGGGCGGGGCATTGCTGGCTGACCACTCACAGGGCAGGATGTTGGTGTAGCGGTTCTTGGGTCTGTTGATGGGCAGATCAGCGGCTTCATGAGACAAATCGAGACCAACACTCTTCAACTCCTGACACAGAGACACAAACTTCTCATGAACTCATTTCTCTCTCTCTGACGAGATGCTGATGATGAAACGGTGTTTTACCTCAAACTGCAGGGAGAACTTGTACGCCGAATCTTTACTCATGTCTTTGATGTAAACGGCAAAATCACTGAGCTGAACTGGACTGAAAACACACATTTAATCACTATATGAATAATAAAACATAGTGACTCTGTGTTAACTGCTTATAGTCTAGACTAGTCTCTGCTGTACAGAAATGATTCACATCCATAAAATACAGTCCACATGGAAAAATAAATCAATTAATGAAGAGGAGAACTCCAATACAGTCATAAAACACACTCAAAGACACAGATAAAACACACATCGACATGAACGTTGTATGTTTTTTTACATAAGTATTTTACCTGGTTAGTTTCCTCTTCTTTAGTGCCGTCTTGCTCCTACGGGTGAAAACAAAACAGGCAGAATTCTGACTGAACTGAGATCTCAGTCCAAACAGTACAAACTGTCACACATCAGGAATAAGAGTCTATTTTGGAGAGATGCAAAACATGCATTTCATTTTTAAAGGAATGTTCTGGGTTCAAAACAAGTGAATCTGTATGTACAGCATCTGTGACATGATATTAATAACCACAGACAATAATTTGCATTCGTTCCCTTAGTTAAAAACAAGCATAAATCGCTTTTACAGTTACAGACTTAGGGCTCTATTTTCATAGCTGTGCAATGCGCTACAACGGTTTTCGTGAGAGCGCTAATTCCTTTTTTTTTTTTTTTATCCCCTTTTCTCCCCAATTTGGAATGCCCAATTCCCACTACTTAGTCGGTCCTCGTGGTGGCGCGGTTACTCGCCTAAATCCGGGTGGCGGAGGACAAGTCTCAGTTGCCTCCGCTTCTGAGACCGTCAATCCGTGCATCTTATCATGTGACTCGTTGTGCATGACACCGCGGAGACTCACAGCATGTGGAGGCTCATGCTACTCTCCACGATCCACACACAACTTACCACACGCCCCATTGAGAGCGAGAACCACTAATCACGACCACGAGGAGGTTACCCCATGTGACTCTACCCTCCCTAGCAACCGGGCCAATTTGGTTGCTAAGGAGACCTGGCTGGAGTCACTCAGCATGCCCTGGATTCGAACTCGCGACTCCAGGTGTGATAGTCAGCGTCAATACTCGCTGAGATACCCAGGTCCCTGAGTGCTAATTCTAAGCGCAATTTCTGTGCCAGCTCAAAGCACAAGTGGGCATGTGTGGGAGTGTTTGCGCTATCTGTGTGTGTGTTGTGTGGCAATGAAGTGACACAAAGCACAATTTGCTATTTTCCTGAGATATCGCTCATTGCACTAAGATGTTTCAGAGGCACGTCTGTTTTCAGCACAAAGTCTAAACTCAGTTCCTGCATTTGCAGTTTGGAGATTCAATCAGCAGGTGTTAATAAAGTTCATGTTCAAACTCTGAAAATATAGTGGAACATTAAATTACGTCTCTGACGATCACTGTTATAGCTGTTTTGTGAAACTACAATTTATGAGATTTGTGTAAAACTATCTATAGCTCATGGTTTATTTTTCAATTATTATTATTATGTTTATTTTTACAATTGTATTTATGATACAATTTATATTGGTATTTTTCCACCTGTTGTCATTGAGTGATTTTTAAGTCACTGCAAAAGGTGCCGGTGGAAGAAGTTGTAGAGAGTAAAATTTTTGGATTTGGGGAGGTCACTATATTCGATTTTTTTGACTGAATGTAATTTGAATTGAAGTTTTTTGTGTTGAATTAATGCAATTGTTCAAAATCAAAGTCGACCAGTAGAAGTGAAGTGTGTGCAGATACAATCACTTTTAATACCAGCCATGATTTATGTGTCACTTGATCAGTATGATTAATAATAATTACATTCTCTATAAATTATCCAAATCCTGTTGAGAATCACATTTCATAGTCACTGTCATAAAAATATGCCTGATATTTAACAAGGATGCAGTTAATGCACAAAAGAACAAAAGTCCATATTTCTGTTCTTCTAATTAATTGCATACAGTCCATTTACATGACTAACTTCTTCTGAATGTGCTGTCTTTGTTTATATCGCTGGTGTTTGAGGGAATGGACTATATAATAGGTGCAATAATCGGAGAAGAACCTCAGAATTATATTGCACTTGATCCAGACCATTAGTGCATTGCACGTGCAATTTCACCAAACCCACTTGCGCCTAGACTCAGCGCATGCTTGCACAAAAATACAAGAACTGGGCTTAGTGCTAGTGCTCTTAAAATAAGGCCCTTATAATGGACATGTGTGGGGCAAGTGTACTGCAGGTTTATAAAGGAGAAATTTGAAGCTCATAGTTTTACTGGCTTTACATGGTCATGGCAAGAGTTGAAATATTGGATATAACTTGGCACAGGCTAGACTAATAATGATTTGATCACGCTAGTTTCACGTTAACGTATAATGCTTATGGCAATAATGTTTATCTTTGTTGATGGCGAGTCAAGATGGCAAGAAATTTGAATTTATCTCAGTGCAATGTCTTGACCCATAGATTTCACCTGAAAGTGCATTACTGCCAACACAATTTTTATTTTGCAGTGGCAGCATGTCATAGATTGCATTGAGCCCGGAACGTTCCTTAAAGAGCACCTATTATGGTTTTCAAATATGACCTTTCATGTAGTGCGTTATGTAGCTGTTTGTGAATGTAAAAAAGTCTGCAAAGTGCATGACAAATGGAGTTATTGACTCCCAAATGAAAGAACCGATTCTGAACACCTGAAACGAGTCGTTAGTAATTCCAGACTTACTTCCTGTACTAACCTACGTAATTTGGTAACAAAAAACCCGCCTCTGGTCTTCATTGGCTGCTCGCTAACAGCTTTGACCCGCCCTCAAACACTACACTAAGAGCTAGACCAATCACAACAGACTGGGACATCTGACCAATCAGAGCAGAGTATGCTCTCTGAAAGGAGGAGTTTAGAATGAATCCTTTAGAACGGATCATTGAACGAGTCGTTTTTGACACTGGGAAAAAAAGGTACATCTGCAATTTAAATTATGAGCAAATTAAAGTGTTTTATGAACTTGGATGCATGTAAATCTATTGTATGAGACCTTTAAAACAAAATTAGACACGTTTAAAAACTATAATAGGTGCTCTTTAACATTAAATAAAATAAAAACGATTGAAAATCAAGCAAATGTGCAGAGCTTTCTCAATCTGATGAGAAAATCGGCATCCACTCGTACACAGAAAGTACGATAAGATTCAAGAGACAACATGCAGGAGATTTCATTTCAATTCAGTCCTGAAGCTACAGATGTTAAATAGATGTTTAACTGTTAACGTTGGGAGTCAGGTGTTAGTGAATGTTACAAATAAGACCATTTCGAGAACACATTGACACTCATTATGAGTTCCATTATGAATGTGTCTTTCAAAATGCAAAATGGTGAATGAAAACACAGCAAGAGCCCAAGGCGAGGTTTCTATGGTGTCGGCTCTCCGGTTCTACAGCTACTCTCTATCAGTCTACTGCCGCTCAGCATCGGCGCTGCTACTTACCACGGATTAATATAAAAGGCCAAGAGATAGTCAGTCCAAAGGCAGGATGGCAGAAGAGTGAGGAACGCAAAGAGACTCCTGCGCCTGAAGCCGTTTGAACAAAAACACAAAAGCAAGAGACAGAAAAAGACCAAGGGCAGAGAGTTGAGGACAAAACATGGTGCTGCATTAGTAAAAGTGACACACAGATGACTGAGAAATATTCAATTAGTGCTTTACACAGGTTAATTAACGCTTCATGCAGTCAGTGTCGTTCATGGGAATGTATGACCTTCACTCTCTATCTATCTTCTCATTTGAAAGTGAAGGGAAATCTTCATGATATGTGATGTAGTTTAACACAACTCATCTGTGATTATAATGTGTTGCTCAGCTGAACATTAACAGACAAGCAAACAAGCACAACAGAAACAAAACAAGCCAATTTCATGTGCGAGTCCACGTTCTCCGACACTGTGTCTACACTGTATAAAAATAAATCACTGCCATTATAATAATGGAGCTGTTTACATTGGACGCACCTTCAGCTGACCAATGACAAGCTTTCATTTTATAAGCGCTGCACAACTACTTAAACAAATGTTCCGTGTTCAATGCAAGTTAAGGCCAATCGACTATTCGTGGAAAAATGTTCATCACAACAAAAATGTATTTCCTTTTCTTTAAAAAAGCACAAATGTGTGTTCCAGTGAGACACTTACAATGGAAGTCAATGGGGTCAATTTTTAGAGGTATTAAAGTCAGAAATGTGACGTTTATAATTTTATAAAAGCACTTACATTAATTCTTCTGTTAAAACTCGTGGATTATTTGAACTGTTTAAATCGTCATTTTAGGGTTTGTTGGACATCGTCATGGCAACGGAGTTGTAAAATTGTCTATATCTTTCCACAGATGCGGTTAGTATGTGATTTAATCACAGTAAAATCATGTTAACACACATATTGTTTATGTCTTATGTCTATACTTTTGAAACAGTGAGTATTTTAATGTTTACAGATTATTGACCCCATTGACTTCCATTGTAAGTGTCTCACTGGAACACACATTTGTGCTTTTATTAAAGAAAAGGAGGGACGAGTCGAAATTAATTTTTGTGTTAATAATCAACATTATGACACAAATACTGTCGATTGAGCTGAACTTGTATTGAACCCGGAATATTCCTTTGAACTCTTCAGCCACATATTTTCTCTGTTCATCTGAAATGACCCTTGCAAAACCGGGAGTTCGTTGCAAATTTGCAGCAAACGTGCCGCAAATTCAAAAACTGACCATTTTCACATGCAAATGAGCTTTGCGGCAAACTTGCGGCAAATTGTCCATTCGAATCACAAGCTCGTTTGCATGTGAAAATAACGAGTGGCAAATTTGCGAGTTTGCGACTAGTTTGCTAAAAACTTTATATTTAAATGTTTTACAAATGCCATGAATTGATAGCAATTAATTTGATTAGATATACATTTTATTAGATATGCAAGTGATAATGTTCAGTTAGCCGGTTGTTATCGCACAATAAACCCTGACGGGGTGATCAGGATCCCGACGTGAAGCGGATGACTGGAGGGGTTTATTTTACGATTTACAACCGGCTGACTGCTCATTATCCCGCTTATTACACGGCTACTAACTAAATAAATAAATACATGGACATAAAATATTGATTTGCATTGAAATTATGTCATTATGTGAGAAGAAATAAATCACTGAACAGCTGAAAAGAGTTCTGTTGGTGTTTATTTTGTAATTAATGACCATCTGACTCATTATCCAGCTTATTACAAGACTGCTCGCCATATAAATAAATACATAAATAAATGCACATGAAACATTGAAAATATTTTATTAGCATACTTGTAGAGATCGCAAAGTAATCCGAGAAGCAGTAAAGATGACTCTGATATGCGGATGTGCGGTTGTTACTCAGAAATATCAGACCACTAGATGGCGCCATTGACCAATCAGAATCGAGTATTCCAAAGAGCCGTGTGATAAATGTAAATAGCTTGTGACTGTCACATTAAAGCTGGCTCATGATATTTATGGTCTCCAGTTAACTAATTTAAATAACTTTTGTTTCAAACTATATGTAGGCATGTAGCCTGTATACAGTTAAAGCATTACGCCTTATCACTTATTAAAGCAATAAATTACAAAAGCTCTCTCTGATTATTACTCAATACATTTTTTTGTCCTAACCAGCTGTGATAGTGAGGGGACAGAACATTTAGTCCATGCAAAGTCAGTTTTTATAGCAGTAAATTTCTGAAAATACTGCAGTAAACATCATTATTTCCCAATAATACGATCACTGAAGGCTAGCAGACAGTGTAAACACAGTGTAAGAGAGACGAACTTTGACTGATTCATCAACATTTCAGCAGCATCTAATAAGAAGTGACAGAAAGAGTTTCATTGGACTTGAATGAAAGCCAGAAATCTGCCTTTACTGACACTCTTCAAACTTTTATATTAATCATGTGTGTGTAACACACAACTCAATCTGTGTTTCTGGACATTAAGAGAGTTTTGCACTTTCAAACCAGACCAGCAATATGAAGTTGGGAAAATATGCCACTTACAACGGAGTGAACAAATTAACCCGCATGAAGATCCCAACAATTACACTGGTGAAACGTCACATCCTATCTGTCTGTGTGTGTGTTTCACGGGTGATATTTCTAAACTCATAAACTGAATTTTGATGTCAACTGTGAGCTGCTAGTTTGTCACTGTGTTTGATTGACAGCTGTAAGAAACTTCAGGAAACAGAGAGATCTCGTACCAGTTATACGGCAGTTTCCCGTCCCGCTCAAAAGAGGCGAAATTCACAAAGGTTTCAGCACCGCACTCCCTGAAACAAACACACACATCAGACATTTGGTTAGTACAGGCATTAAAATAAAGTTATTGTCTTCACATTAACCGCTTCAACTCTACGGAACTGGTACTGGGTCCATGGACGGGGCCAGGAGCACATAATAAGTTTAGGATTACAGAATAAAAGTCCCCGGTTCCACAAGTCAGGCATGTGTGGTACCAATTAAATGCTTAGAATCTGAACTTTTCACAGAACTCCATCACTTTTGCATTTATGTTACATAAAATAACAAGATAAGCCTCTGTGTCACAAATGAGTGCCACCTATTTGTTATGATGTAGAAATATAAATAAGAATATAGCTGCAAGCAGCAATTGTCGGGGTTCAAGCCTTTTAAGAACTTTCAAATTATGCAAAAAAGGTATGTATTTGTATTTGTATTTGTACTTTGTAAGTTGCTGAATTTGCAAACTGGTGTTAAATATGACTCTGGTGTCTTGTGTTCAACGATCCTGAAACAGGATAATTGTTATGGTGGTCATTTATTTTATTTTATTTACTTTTTAACTGTTTGAAAGCCACAAAGCACCCAATCTCCAAAAAGGTTTTAGAAATTTGAATATTTATTTTAGGAATTATAGGCTTTTGGATACACTTGGTCAAACCCACATGATAAATTCAACCCCTAAATAACTAAATAACTAAAGTTAAACTTTTCTTTG
>NC_059390.1:417500-457500 GCF_019703515.2 Myxocyprinus asiaticus
TCACCATTCACTTGCATTGTATGGACCTACAGAGCTGAAATATTCTTCTAAAAATCTTCATTTGTGTTCTGCAGATGAAAGAAAGTCATATACATCTGGGATGGCATGAGGGTGAGTAAATGATGAGAGAATTTCCATTTTTGGGTGAACTATCCCTTTATCACAATATGAAGTGCCTAAAAACCACCTTTATCTTGGTAAAATCATGGTAACACACGGCATTTATTGGTATATTGCAGGTATAATGGCGGCAACAGCAATATTATACTTTTGATGCTGAGGACTCTCAAATTTAATTAACCATTTGCAGGTACCCCCTTCCTAAAATATAACAGCAGCTATATATTTTCATACTGTATGAGAAAAATCGCAAGTCTGATTTTATAAATAAAACATTTTGTTTGCAAAACTAAATAATTGGGTTTTATACTGTCATAGTACATTGAAATGAAATATCATCTGCAAAATATTTACCTTGTATTAAATTAACAGTGTATTTGTTACAGAATAAAAGAAAAACATTTAATGATTTTAAAATCCTAATTCTGTAGAATGAAGAATGACAATGCACTGAATGTCCAATCAGTCGGATCTATCTGATTTATTGTAATATTCCATAATAAAATGAAATACATCCCTTTAAAAAGTACAGTGATGGATTCAGATGGTAATACCATAGTACTGAATGATTACCACATTCATGCATGATGGTATTTACATAATATGCCAAGGTATGTCAGAGATTATCATGGTACCAGCCTGATCCAGTACATGTTTGTTGTCTTTCAGAGTGAAAGTGTTACCTTGAGTTCTCTGTGTGTTCCCAGCGGTCTACAGGTCACCTGATAGAAATCCACGACTCCATCCTCCGTCCAGAGCAGCGTGAGCGCCGTGTCTGTGGTGTTCACCACGTACAGAGACTTCGGAGCAGCCGGATCTGTTCGTACGAGAGCGAGATGTCACTTTAGAGAAACTGTGTGTTTGAGCGCAAAATTACAAGCCAAGCAAGTTCCTCTAAACAAACCGTTTAAAAATAACTAAGAAGGAACATGAAACAACCGAGTCTGACAAATGTTACAAGTGTCCTCTGTGCAGGAAGTTACAGTGTAAAGTGAATTTCACAAAACACAAAGTTATAACTGCTAGATGTAGTAAAGCATGTCACACTGCAGGACATGTCAACAACACTAATAACTAAGTTGGCCTGACAAAGCCAGCATACTGTTATTCTACAGACTTTGTTTAGGTTTTTTTTTTTTTTAAATCCCTAACCCGAGACCAAAATTTCTAACACTAACTCCTCATAGAGTTTTGAAGTATCATGCATCATACTCTACACAGACCCTCAGACTGTTCTGGAATATTGTGTTGTGTCTTTTCTAACTGATCGGACTTACTGTTTTCACAGCGGACAATCAAAAATCAAAAATCCTGTTGACTTTCACTGAGAGAATGTTCAAACAGGCCAACGCAATGCACATTAAATCAGACCACTACTGTCAAAAAATTCAAATGTAAACAAACCCAAACAAGGCCTGTAATCTACTTGAAGTTGCACTCTATCTATATATCTGTCTGTCTGTCTGTCTGTCTGTCTATCTATCTGTCTATCTGTCTGTCTGTCTGTCTGTCTGTCTATCTGTCTGTCTGTCTATCTGTCTTTTTGTCTGTGTCTATCTGTCTGTCTGTCTATCTGTCTGTCTGTCTGTCTTTTTGTCTGTGTATCTGTCTGTCTGTCTGTCTATCTGTCTGTGTATCTATCTGTGTATCTATCTGTCTGTCTGTTTGTCTATCTATCTGTCTATCTTTTTGTCTGTGTATCTATCTGTCTGTCTGTCTTTTTGTCTGTCTATCTGTCTGTCTGTCTTTTTGTCTGTGTATCTGTCTGTCTGTCTGTCTGTCTATCTGTCTGTCTGTCTGTCTGTGTATCTATCTATCTATCGGTCTGTCTGTCTGTCTGTGTATCTATCTGTCTGTCTGTCTGTCTGTCTATCTATCTGTCTATCTGTCTTTTTGTCTGTGTATCTATCTGTCTGTCTGTCTGTCTATCTGTCTTTTTGTCTGTGTATCTGTCTGTCTGTCTGTCTATCTGTCTGTGTATCTATCTGTGTATCTATCTGTCTGTCTTTTTGTCTGTGTATCTATCTGTCTGTCTTTTTGTCTGTGTATCTATCTGTCTGTCTATCTATCTGTCTATCTTTTTGTCTGTCTGTCTGTCTATCTATCTATCTATCTATCTATCTATCTGTCTGTATGTCTGTCTGTCTGTCTGTGTATCTATCTGTCTGTCTGTCTGTCTGTCTGTCTGTCTGTCTGTCTGTCTATCTATCTGTCTGTCTGTCTGTCTATCTGTCTTTTTGTCTGTGTATCTATCTGTCTGTCTGTCTGTTTGTCTATCTATCTGTCTATCTTTTTGTCTGTGTATCTATCTGTCTGTCTGTCTGTCTTTTTGTCTGTCTGTCTGTCTGTGTATCTATCTGTCTGTCTATCTGTCTGTCTGTGTATCTATCTGTCTGTCTGTCTGTCTGTCTATCTGTCTGTCTTTTTGTCTGTGTATCTATCTGTCTGTCTGTCTGTCTATCTATCTGTCTGTCTGTCTGTGTATCTATCTGTCTGTCTGTCTGTGTATCTATCTGTCTGTCTGTCTGTCTGTCTGTCTATCTATCTGTCTATCTTTTTGTCTGTCTGTCTATCTATCTGTCTGTCTGTCTGTGTATCTATCTGTCTGTCTGTCTGTGTATCTATCTGTATGTCTGTCTGTCTGTCTGTCTGTGTATCTATCTATCTGTCTGTCTGTCTGTCTGTCTGTCTATCTATCTGTCTATCTTTTTGTCTGTCTGTCTGTCTGTGTATCTATCTGTCTGTCTGTCTGTGTATCTATCTGTCTATCTATCTGTCTGTCTGTCTGTGTATCTATCTGTCTATCTATCTATCTGTGTGTCTGTCTGTGTATCTATCTATCTGTCTGTCTGTCTGTCTGTCTGTCTATCTGTCTGTCTGTCTGTCTCTCTGTCGGTCTGTGTATCTGTCTGTCTGTCTGTGTATCTGTCTGTCTGTCTGTGTATCTGTCTGTCTGTCTAACTGTCTGTCTGTGTATCTGTCTGTCTGTGTATCTGTCTATCTGTCTTTTTGTCTGTCTATCTATCTGTCTGTCTCTTTGTCTGTATGTCTATCTGTCTGTCTGTCTGTCTGTCCATCTAGCTGTTTGTCTTCCTGTAATGATCAAACAATCAAACTTCAAACTTTTAAGTCTAGTTCAAACATTCAGACAAGACTCTGTCAAGTCAGCATCAAAGTTTGTCTATAAACTTTATCTTGTTACATCCTGATCTTGTTGACTCTGTTGCTGTTTTTGTACAGTATTGTAGTTTTGCTGAGAAGCGAGGTAAAATCTACTGCATTTCAATTGTACAGCTGTGTGTTCAAACTCTCCTGAGCAGATATTCTGTGTGATTGTGGACGTGTGTGTGTGTGTGTGTGTGTTTGACACTGACCGAGTTTCATAATGTGAGGCACAGATGTGTTACGGCTTCTCTCCGTACATGCGGTGACCGTCAGGTTATAGATGTCACCGGGAGGAAGAGAGAGAGACGCCTTCATCATGTTACGAGTCACCTGAAATGTGCACACACACACACACACACACACACACACACACAGTCATTGAGGTTTCAAACGATGATTCAAATGTCACACACTGCCATAGCAACAGTCTCTATAGTGACACTAATGAAACAAAATCAGCTCGTCATTCAAATAAAGTGTTGATTAAACGCAGTGATCGAGTTCATCAGACTCATTCGACACAGGAAATCAGATCATAAATAGATCCATCGCTCAGTTCTGTTTAAAATAATCAACTCATCATTTCAATCTGAAACTTGATCAACACTCAGTCTCAAACACAAATGAGTGGAATCATACTGTATCACACACACACACACACACACACACACACACACACACACACACACACACACTGAAATGTTACTATATATATATATATATATATATATATAGTACTGTGGAAGTCTTCATATGTTCAAAAATACACCTGTCTTAAGATGGTCATTTTATATTTTTATATCTTCTGTTTTAATGTGTCAAAAGGAAATATACATTTTAGACTCCATCATTGTTTTTACAAATAGAATAGAAGTAGAAGTCCTGTAACAGATGTATGGATCTCAACATCACTGAACTGTGTTCTGCAAAGCGTGCTGTTTTAAAGGCATAGGGTGCTCAAACCAAATATTGATTCATTAATAGTTATGTTTACTGCACTTGTATGCAGTTAAGTGATCATTAAAAATTATTCATGGCATTATTTTATATATAGCTTTGCACAGTACTGTATACATATACAGTATATACTGTATATACAGCTTGAGGATGCAGAAAAAAAACAGAGCCGAGATTCTGAGCTTATCTCTCTCTCAGTCTCTCTCTCTTTCCTGTGGGCATGCATTCAGTCTCAGGGTTATTCTGCTCTCTCTGCAGCGCTGGTGGGTGTCTAACTATCTCAGCTTTGGCTCTGTGTGGAAACATTAAGCCGTCGCTAATTAAACGTTGGCTGTGCGTTAGATAAATATGTGTGCTGGTAATTGGATTCATTACAGGCTAATGCTGCAGTGCTGTTTCAATAGAGCGGAGAAACACACTTGGGCCTCTATTTTCAAGAGTGCACAAAGTGCAGCACTACTTGTAACAACTGTGCGTAACATCTTAACCAATTTCCGTGCCAGCTCAAAGCACAAGTGGGCATGTGTGGGAGTGTTTGTGTGTGTGTTGTGTGGCAATGAAGTGACACAAAGCACAATTTGCTATTTTCCTGAGATATCGCTCATTGCACTAAGATGTTTCAGTAGCACGTCTATTTTCAGCACAAAGTCTAAACTCAGTTCCTGCATTTGCAGTTTGGAGATTCAGTCAGCAGGTGTTAATAAAGTTCATGTTCAAACTCTGAAAATATAGTGGAACATTAAATTACGTCTCTGACGATCACACAGTGATACAGTCCATTTACACGACTAACTTCTTCTGAATGTGCTGTCTTTGTTTATATCGCTGGTGTTTGAGGGAATGGACTATATAATAGGTGCAATAACCGGAGAAGAACCTCAGAATTATATTGCACTTGATCCAGACCATTAGCGCTTTGCACGTGCAATTTCACCAAACCCACTTGCGCCTAAACTCAGCGCATGCTTGCACAAAAACACCAAAACTTCATAGCCGTGCCCATTAGCTTTGCGTGTATGACATGCTTTAGTGCTGCACTTAGTGCTCTTAAAACAGGGCCATGAATCACATATATAAATCTGTGCATAGCAGATCAAACACCCACAAGAGTCTGAATCACTCCAGCAGTCCACTTTATAGCAGTCAATGGACTACAGTGAATCATCATGAGCAAAAACTGACCAATAATTGAGCGTAATGCAGCGATTCATCACACTGTGACTCGTATGGACATTATTCATTCTGAATCACTGACATTAAATCTGGTTTATTCTTTATTCATGTATATTGAAAAATTAAAGCTGAATAATTATCAAGTAGAAAAATGCTGTGTGTGGGGGGTGGGGGGTATTAGTGGGGGTTGGATATTGATTCTGTATATGTGTGTTATTTATATTTAATGGTTGAATCAATAAAAACAAATTTTAATCGCAAGTAGAAAAATGCTTTGGACCATCCTATCTAGCATACATTATATATACAGTGAGGCAAAAAAGATATATTTGTTCACTTAAGTCATACTTAAAACCGTCTGAATGTCACTGCATTTGATTGGAGGTTTTTAAACTGGGGTCAGGGGGCCGGAAGGGGGTGCTTGGGAGGTCCATGATTTAACATATCTCAAATTTGACAGTATTAGATCCATTCAGACCGAATGCATTCTTGCATTAAAACAAAGCTTGACACAGCAATATGAATAAAACTGAGGGCAGGTGTTTCAAGAGTTTTCCATTCTTTTAAAACCTGACGTGACGTCCAAATGCTCGGCATTCCTGCAAGATGCTGAAAAAACTGCGTGACATGGTGCAACGGTCAAAAACGTCCATCTAGCGCATGTTTACATAGCACAACAAGAGAAAAACAGCGCAGACGGATGGAAAACAGTGTTTGTGTGAACGGCCCCTTATGGTTTTATTCAGCTTTCAAAAGACAACAAATATATTTCAATTGAATTGAAAATGTTGTTGATCAAGTTCTACAATCTAGCCTTACATTTCTTAAAAAAAGAAAAACCATTTTTTTTTTTTTTTTAAATCGCTGTCAACTTGGTACAAAATGTAAATGTTCCAGATATTGTGAATATTGTTTTCATTTCTTTTGGCTTTCGTACAATATAAACGCAAGTTATTTAATTTTGCAAATACCATGTTATCTTTATAATGCCATGCTTACTATATTCTCACACAGTGTAACTCGGCCTTTATAGATGAAAATATAAAGTTGCCTACTAGTGCTGGCCGAAAGGACGATGTAATCGGATATCGACGGCATCTTATAAAGATCCCGATGATTCGCTGTTTGTTCAGAGGCGTGCAGCGCGAGCTGGAACAGGTCTCGTGGAACAAGCGCATGTAAAGTGTTTTCACTCTTTTTTCTCTGTTTCATTCGTCTGAAAACTGTTTGCAAGAATAATGTCATCTGTGAGAATGCTGCAAATAATCTCCGATCATCTCGTGAGGTGCTGTGAGTTCGCTTTATTTCCACTCGGTTGGCATGCATTGCGAACGCAACTCTGCAGGTTCAATAAAATATATCTTTATGTTAATGAAACAAAGACGAAAGTGATTAAATCATAAAGTAATGCAAGTCATGTTCACCATGAACCTAAAATTGAGTTTTCTTTTCTTTATGCAACATTAACTGTATTACCAAAACACAATACAAACACAAATTCCATAAGAACACACATTTATCAGCATCGGGAACACAAGGGAATTTATTAGGCTTATTTATTTCTATTATTATTGTCTTTACATTTATAATTGTCTTTAGTTCTCTCTCTATTTTTTATTTATTTATTTTTATCCCCTTTTCCTCCCCAATTTGGAATGCCCAATTCCCACTACTTAGTAGGTCCTCGTGGTGGCGTAGTGACTCGCCTCAATCCGGGTGGCGGAGGATGAATCTCAGTTGCCTCCGCGTCTGAGACCATCAATCCGCACATCTTATTACGTGACTTGTTGAGTGCGTTACCGCGGAGACGTAGCGCGTGTGGAGGCTTCACGCTATTCTCCGTGATACACGCACAACTTACCACACGCCCCATTGAGAGCGAGAACCACTAATCGCGACCACGAGGAGGTTACCCCATGTGACTCTACCCTCCCTAGCAACCGGGCCAATTTGGTTGCTTAGGAGACCTGGCTGGAGTCACTCAGCACGCCCTGGATTCGAACTCACGACTCCAGGTGTGATAGTCAGTGTCAATACTCGCCGAGATACCCAGACCCCCACTGTCTTTAGTTCTTAATCTGTAGACTATTAGTAATTTTCCATCTGTCGTCATTGACAGATTCCTAATGCAAATGGGGTCGTTGAAGGCGGAAAATTTTTGGATTTGGGGAGGTGGTTAAATTCGATTTTTGATCACTTCGTTATTTTATTGCTTTTTTCGTTTTGCTTAAAGTGCAAATTAAATTTTTCGTGTTTCAATAAATTAATTTAATTTTTAATGCAAAAACATTAAAGCAAAAATATTCACCGACCCGTGCCTGGGGTGGTGGGGGTGGACAATGCAATCGGATATCATGATATTTTTTAAGGCAATTATCGCTAAAATATTTTTTACATATCGGCCAGCCCTACTGCCTACACTACATGGATTATTTCAGAATTTCAAACCTAGAAAACTTCTTTTTGCGAGATGTATTTTTAAACCCTATAACGTCGTGTGTATCAAATACACATCGTTTAACAGCTGCTGTCTCACTCTCTGTTCAAGCTGAAAAAATAAATAAATATGGTATGTACGTTTCACATGTTTATGGACCATCTGAAAAAAGTGGTTTCAATGTTTATATCGATCTATTTATGACTCTTATGTTGGCATAAATGTCAGCTTATTTTAATAAAGTAAAAGTGACAGTAATGATTATATTGTTACTGATATTTTAAAATGAGTATTTGCTGAATATAAGCAACTTGTGCTTGGTTAAAATTTTGTATATGATTTTATTGAAAAAGCATGTTGAAATCCATGTATCAGATATGATTCAACAGGCTTTTGAGGTTTATCCCTCAATCTCCATTACATTACATTCATGCACACTATAATTATTTTTAAATCATAAAGCTTTTTTTTTTATTTCTGTGTATGTTCATATATGCAGCCTGCTCTGTCATTATAAAGATCTCATTATTTTACATTATAAGCTATTATGATGTCATCTTACCAGAAGTTCCTGAGACCCAGCGAAAAAAGTTTTACAATTTCTCTTTTTTAAATTCATATTGTATTTGATAATGTGATACATTTCAATCCATATTTATAAAGCAAGAAGAGGAAGTTGTCATGGTCAAATTCTCATACATTTAGTATCTCTGAAAGTCCAGAGAGTCCTCTGATAATACCCCAATATTTACCACTGTAGAAAAACTTCAATAACAAATGTCCTACACACAAATGAATTGCCGGGCCGAAGGAGGAAAATGACCTTTAAAGACTAAAGACTCAAAAAAAAAAAAAAAAGAAACTTGCCATTTTTATTTAATTATTTTTTTACAATTTCTTTTTATATTTTGTCTAATGGTACTAAAAAAGTTTAATGTGAAAAAAAACAATTCTGACAATTCTTTCATATATCAAGTTTAAACATCATATAAACACAACAAAATATCAAAGCAAGTGTCATTTATTTATCAGGCATTCATAAGTGTGAATTAAGTGTACAAATACATTGTATAAACTATCAATCTGCTGTAGCTGATTGTGACTCACGTCGATGGCGTAGCGTCTCTTTGATCCCTTCTTGCCCTCTGCCACAACCTGCCAGTGCAGCATCCGCGAGTGAGACAGATCGGTGAACAGATCACCATACGTCCAGCGCACATACAGAATCCCATGAGAATAATCCACTGAAGAGATGTGAGGAGCCTCGGGAGCTGACACACACACACACACACATTGTGGGGACTCTCCATAGACTTCCATGCATTTTATTGATTTTATACAGATCTAATGATAATTTCTATCCCCTAAACCTAACCCTCACAAAAACCTTTCTGCATTTAAAAAAAAACATTGTTTAATATGTTTAATACGCCATTTCCCTCATGGGGACCGCTGGCTGGTCCCCACAATGTAGGTGATCTCAGGTTTTACTATCCTTGTGGGGACATTTGGTCCCCTAATGTAGTATAAACATGTACACACACACACACACAAACACAAACACACGCACTCACAAACACACACGCAAACACACACACTCACACACACACACACACACACACTCACACACACGCAAACACACAAACTCACACAGACAAACACACACAGATACACACACGCACACACAGACACATACACGCACACACAGACACACACAGATACACACATTCATGCACACACACAGATATACTCACACACACACACACACACACACAGACACACACCCAGACACACTCACACAGACAGACACACACACAGATACACACGCACACACACAGACACACACACACACACACAGACACAGATATACTCACACACAAACACAAACACACACACACACACAGATACACACTCACACACACACACAGACACACGCACACACAGACACACGCACACAGATACACACACACACACACACACAGATACACACATTCATGCACACACACAGATATACTCACACACACACACACACACAGACACACTCACACAGACAAACACACACAGATACACACGCACACAGATACACACACAGATATACTCACACACAAACACAAACACACACACACACACACACAGATACACACACTCACACACACACACAGACACACGCACACACAGACACACGCACACAGATACACACGCACACAGATACATGCACACACACACACACGCACACACAGATACACACACACACACACACACACACACACACACACAGATACACACATTCATGCACACACACAGATATACTCACACACACACACACACACACACACAGACAAACACACACAGATACACACGCACACACACAGACAGACACACACACAGATATACTCACACACAAACACACACACACACACAGATACACAGATACACACACTCACACACAGATACACACACTCACACACAGACACACGCACACACAGACACACGCACACACAGATACACGCACACACACGCACACACAGATACACACACACACACACACACACACACACACACACAGATACACACACACACAAACACACACACACATGCACACAGACACACACACAAACACACACACAAACACACACGCACACACGCACACACGCACACACACACAAACACAGTTTGTTTATGTATTATGAAACGAGTCTGTCCCTTTAGCACTTTACGGTTACCGTGAGCAGCTCACCTGTAACAAAGCTCACGGTTGAACCGTCACAGCAGCTCAAAGGTGGGTCACCCCAGGTCACCATGGTTACACGGAAGTTGTAATACCACGCCGGCAACAGATCTGTCACTCTCTGTTTGAATGTGAGAGAAAAGACACAATGATAAACAAACATCAGACAACAGTGATTTCATCATTAACCCTTTAATGCACAGGTGTTTCGCAAAACATTAATTACATACTCCAGTCTTTAGCGACCCGGCATGTATATCTATCACAAATGGATCTACAAAATGCCGAGATAAAAGACAATTAGAAAATAATATTAATAATATTCATTTTAATGTTTTAGTTTTCCTATATATCAAAGAGAAGATGTAACAAATCTAGAACAGGATTCATTACTTTCATGCTGAAATTTCACAAGACGCAACTGGCTGTCAAACACATATTGAGCTACACATAATCTACACATATGTATTTTCTCAGGCACTAAACAGATGCACATCTTACATAATTTCATTAGTACACTCAAATGACAAAAGTTATTCTGTTCATGTGTTAAACCTGCTATAGTTTACTTCCACATGTATGCACATTTATTCAGCGCCAATACGTACAGCTTCAGTGTGAACGAGAGAGTAATTCAGATGCTGCAGTGTGTTATTAAATATGATTATAATAGTTACACATAGAAAACATTTCCATGGCAGTGACTCACTGTGAACGGATAAATACATCACAATTAACCATCTCAAATGATAATCTAGCCAGTTAATTGACTGATTAAAGAAATAGTTCAGGGGTCTGGGTAGCTCAGTGGTAAAATACGTTGGCTACCACCCCTGGAGTCCGCTAGTTTGAATCCAGGGCGTGCTGAGAGACTCCAGCCAGGTCTCCTAAGCAACCAAATTGGCCCGGTTGCTAGGGAGGGTAGAGTCACATGGGGTAACCTCCTCGTGGTCGCTATAATGTGGTTTGTTCTCGGTGGGGCGCGTGGTGAATTGAGCATGGTTGCCGTGGTGGATGGTGTGAAGCCTCCACATGCGCTATGTCTCCATGGCAACGCGCTCAACAAGCCACGTGATAAGATGCGCGGGTTGACTGTCTCAGACGCGGAGGCAACTGGGATACGTCCTCCGCCACACGGACTGAGGCGAATCACTATGCGACCACGAGGACGCACATTGGGAATTGGGCATTCCAAATTGGGAGAAAAAGGGGAAAAATCCCCCCCCCCCTCAAAAAATAATTATTTAAAAAAAAAAAAATAGTTCATCCAAAATTTCAAAAGCTGTCATTATTTACCATAATAACCATATGCTGCTTTTTTCCATGGAATATTAAAAGCAGAAGGACTGTTACTGTTATGATATCTTTGTGTTTCTTTTATCTTGACAGTCGTGGTCACTTTAAAACTCTCACTGTATGGAAATTCATTTGATGATTCTTCCAAAACATTCTCCATAGAAAAAAAAAACATCAGAGAGATTTGGAACGACAAGACGGTGACAGACAATACTGAGCAGCAGCTTAAAATATAAACATCATATTCATCAGCTAATGTTTGTTGATCTGTCTGTATTAACAGACGTTGATTACCACAGACGCGATGACGGACGCAGTGGCGGCGATCTCGTAGTAAGTCGTCCACTGAGACGTCTGTGTGGCGGAATTGAAGAAGAAGGTTTGCAGGACATATTTCCGGAAGGCCACATTATACGGCCTCTGCCAACTCAGAATCACAGCGGTCGGACTGAGAGGATATACCACCACATCACGAACTCCCGTCGGCTCTGAGACACCAGAAGAAAGAGATCAACCAATCACAGAGAAGAGGTGGAGTTTACACCACAAAAGGAGAATACATGGAAGCTTTATTTTTGCTTAGAAACAAATGCAGTCTGAAGTACAATGTGTGGTCCTTTTAAATACTCTAGCATTGAAAACAATGAAATAACATCTTTGTGAATGAAGTGACATGAGAGCGAGTGCTGACCGATGTCAATGATGACCGGTTCAGACGCGGGACTAACTAAAGGTCCATTAGTGTGATAAACCATCACTCTGTACTGAGCGCCTGGGGTCAGGTTAGTGATGACATCACTGGTGATATTCTCCTATGAGAGAGAGAAAAACAATCACATGATCAGACACACAGCACGAACAACAGCAACATAACGTCTTCATGTCAGACTAAAAACTGAAACATTTAGGAGCCAAATGGCTTTTTTAGTTGCCAAATGACAGAATTGCTCAATTTAGAGGGTTGTTCAGAAGCAAGACAACTGATAATTCTGATGTAATTGTGTTAAATACTATATAGACTATGGAAGAATTCTATATAAAACAATAGTGAATTAAAATAGAAATTTAACGTCTAATGTTAAAATGTATGTTTTCTAATTTAACGCTGCCCCTTTAAATTGTTTGGCCAGTTCATGAATAATTTATATGATTTTACATAATTTATTTAAATGCATTAAAAGAACAGTTTCATGTCTATCCTTGTATTTTTCATCTGGTCGAGGTTAATCAGGGTTTTAGAAAGTAATTAGTAACAAGTAATGTAATTACTTATCAGACACAGTAATCTAATTACACTGTAGAAGATGTAATTAGTAATTAGTAATTAATTACTTTTTTCTTTAGAGTAACCTACCCAACACTGCATATATTATATATATATATATATATGCATTTGTATATACAGTATAAACATATCTTTTATTATTATATAATTATTATACTTATAATGTGTGTTAAAATGGTCTTCATCTTTCCTTAATGTGACAGGACAGCTACAAGAATCCAGATAAATCCCAGATGCAGTTTAGTGTGCTTCCAAAATCCCAATAATAACCAGACAGAAAGGTGGTACATAACACCAGAACTCTTATTTTGAAATGTCTGCGCTCGTGCTCACAGTTGTTCACTCGCTGACGGCTGATTCACTGTATGATTCGCTGAGAAAGTGACTCTGATTCTAAGACCCGGTTCAAAAGAGTCATTTGTTCACAAATCAGACATTACGGCTCACACCGTGTCTGATGTTGTCTGCAGAGAGCTGTAAAGTGGCACAAAAGTGGTGCACGCTCTAGATTATACTGTATCTGATGAAACGGCATATGAACTCACACAACCCAACTGTAGATTTTAAACTATTGTTGCGATTATTTATTTTTTGTCACATTAGCAAACATTTTAGTCGCAGTCTGGAGTCCTGCATGTCTCTGTAATGCTGCTCATAAAGTACTTTGATGTTTATACCTTATAAAGTGTGCTAAGAGCATTTACCTTTACTGATGTTGTTTGAATAGTTCATTTGTGTTTTAATAATGATTTTAAATAATCGTGACATGTGTAAAGTAGTCTTTACATGTACAGGATTTATAACCAGAAGTTTATTCGCCTAGAAAAGTAGTCCCACCTCAAAAATGATGATTTGGACACTTTACATCTCAAATAACACACATTTTTATACTTAAGAATTCATATAAGCACCATTCTGCTTGTACACAAGCCCCATAGACTTGCATTGTAAGTGCATTATTATAAAGATGAGTGGAAATGATTTTCTGTGGTGATGATCAGCATGTGAGCTGTACCTCAGAGCAGTATGTCATCTCCATGCGCTGACTGATGCTGGGTTTGAGACAGGTGAGAGACTGAACTGAGATCAGACTGCCGTTATATCTGTGAGCTGATGGAGCCCAAGAGACCGACGCTGTGCTCGAGTCCAACATCTTCACACTCACTGACTGTGGACGCTCCTGAGGCTGCTCCATCCACTCACCTGACGCACCTGTACACACACACACACGCACACGCACGCACACACACATGCACACACACATAGACACACACAGACACACAGACACACACAGACACAAACACACACAGACATAAACACACACAGATACACGCGCACACACACAGACACATGCGCACAGACACAGACACACGCAGACACAGACAGACACACACGCGCAGACACGCAGACACACAGACAGACACACGCACGCACACAGACATGCAGACACGCAGACACGCAGACACAGACAGACACAGACACACACGTGCACACACAGACACAGACAGACACACACACACAGACACAGACAGACAGACACACACGTGCGCACACAGACAGACACAGACAGACACAGAAACACACACACGCACACAGACACAGACAGACACACACAGACACAGACAGACATAGAAACACGCGCACACACAGACACAGACAGACACAGACACACACACAGACACAGACAGACACAGAAACACACATGCACACAGACACAGACACAGACAGACATAGAAACACACACGCACACAGACAGACACAGACACACACACAGACACAGACAGACACAGAAACACACACGCACACAGACACAGACAGACACAGACACACACACAGACACAGACAGACACAGAAACACACATGCACACAGACACAGACACAGACAGACATAGAAACACACGCGCACACACAGACACAGGCACACAGACAGACACAGAAACACACACACACACAGACACAGACAGACACACACAGACAGACATAGAAACACACACGTGCACACAGACACAGGCACACAGACAGACACAGAAACACACACACGCACACAGACACAGACAGACACAGACACACACACGCACACAGACACAGATACAGACACACACACAGACACAGACACAGACACACACACAGACACAGACAGACATAGAAACACACAAGCGCACACACAGACACAGGCACACAGACAGACACAGAAACACACAGACACACACACAGACAGAGACAGACACAGAAACACACACACGCACACAGACACAGACACACACACAGACAGAGACAGACACAGACACACACGCGCACACACAGACACGCAGACACGCGCGCACACAGACACACAGACACACACAGACACACACGCGCACACAGACACGCAGACACACGCAGACACGCGCGCACACAGACACGCAGACACACGCAGACACAGACACACACAGAAACACACGCGCACACACAGGCAGACAGACAGACACAGAAACACACGCGCACACACAGGCACACACAAATGATGAACTGTATTGTGGCAGCATCACTCAGTATAGTTCAGTGATTATATCAGACACTTTTATATGTACTTTACAGAACTGACGGTTTTCTTAAAGAGACAGTACTAGTTTAAAGCACATGTTCCTACAAATCAATTTAAATACCTGTAAATAGTGCAAATTATGTAATTAAACAATAAACATGTAACAAAAATTATATTTCAATATAATATCATATTTATTGATGGAATATATGTATTTGTTCACTTTTTAAAAGCTAAAATGTGAGCAACATTAGGAAAAACTCATAAAAAATAATTAGTAAAATGAATATCTTCATAATGAATCTAGTTAGACGGTCCCATGTATAATTAACAGCATTATCTGGGAGAGAATTTATTTCATATGTAAGCAAAATGGACATTACAAATTAAATACACCCATATGAATTGATATCGAATCAAAATCTGAATCGAATCTGAATCTGGAAATCTGTATCAAATCACAGCCCTATTCACAAGGCATTTCTAACATATTATACAGAATACCATCATAATTCAGTTGGTACCATGTCTAGAAAACCTCCTTGGTACTTTTTTGTTTTGTGAAGAGAAATTTGTGAATGTGTGTTTTACACATTGTTATAAGACTTGTGATGTGTAAAGAAGAGTTCATACTGAGGCAGAAAGTGAATCCGGCGTCAGAAGAACTTTCTCTGGGTTCACAGTCTCCAGAAGAGCTGAGCGTCGTCACATGAACTCTATATATTCCTGCTTCTGACAGCTCGGTGTAGAACTCGTGAGTGTTTTCATCAACGGTAGCCGTCTCACTGGAGTTTCCTGATCACATGGAAGACAACAACAACACAGAACAAACTTGATAAGAAATGTCTTAGAAATTGCTTTTTGTTGTGTAAAAAAAGTCTAACATGATCCTATCTTCTTAAAGGGGCAGTTCACCCAAAAATGGAAATTCTCTCATCATTTACTCACCCTCATGCCGTCCCCGATGTGTATGAGTTTCTTTCTTCTGCAGAACACAAATGAAGATTTTTAGAAGAATATTTCAGCTCTGTAGGTCCATACAATGCAAGTGAATGGTGACCAGAACTTTGAAGCTCCAGAAAGCACATAAAGGCAGCATAAAAGTAATCCATAAGACTCCAGTGGTTTAATCCATGTCTTCAGAAGTGATATGATAGGTGTGTGTAAGAAACAGATCAATATTTAAGTCCTTTTTCCAGAAATTTTCCTCCCTGCCCAGTACAGGGCGATATGCACGAAGAATGCGAAACGCCAAAAACAAAAGAAAAAGAATGTGAAAGTAAAAGTGAAGATTTATTGTAAAAAAGGACTTAAATATTGATCTGTTTCTCACCCACACCTATCATATCACTTCTGAAGACATGGATTAAACCACTGGTAAGTTCTGGTCACCATTCACTTGCATTGTATGGACCTACAGAGCTGAAATATTCTCTAAAAATCTTCATTTGTGTTCTGCAGAAGAAAGAAAGTCACACACATCTGGGAGTAAATGATGAGAGAATTTACATTTTTAAGTGAACTGTTCATTTAAACAGTGAGGTCCAGTGTTCATTTTCAGTCAGTTATTTATTTTAGTCATCTTTTTATTTTTATTTTATTTTTTGGGGGGAAAATGTCCTTTAAATGTAGCCAATATTTCATCATGTCATATTCATTAATTTAAATCAATTTCACTCTGACTAAAATGGCACATAGTTTTAGCTGGCAAAAATAACGTAACATAACATGACAAACACGTGTCAAACTGTAACAGAACAATCTTTGACCAAATATTTTGAAAAGAGATCGTCAATCCGCGCATCTTATCACGTGGCTTGTTGAGCGTGTTGCCACGGAGACATAGCGCATGTGGAGACTTCACGCCATCCACCGCAGCATCCACGCACAACTCACCACGCACCCCACCGAGAGCGAGAACCACATTATAGCGACCATGAGGAGGTTACCCCATGTGACTCTACCCTCCCTAGCAACCGGGCCAATTTGGTTGCTTAGGAGACCTGGCTGGAGTCACAGCGGTATGTTTTCATTAAAACGTTTGAATATCCTCATGATGTGCTCAATGACAAAATAAAATACCCTTTTTGTCAGTAATTTCGTTGACAAGATTAAATCTGGTGGGTTCCACAAATGAAAATGCTTCAAAATTTGTATCATTGCAAATTATATTATCAGCGTAACAATTCGAGTAAAAAGCTGAACTGAAAAATGAACGTGATCCCAGAGCATGAACACTGAATTATTCTAACCGTCACGATAGATGTAGACGTTAAATCCATCAAATGCGGTTGGTGGTCGGGGTGGAGACCAGCGCAGCTCCAGCAGGATTGGTGACAGCGGTGTGGACATCACAGTGGGTTCAAAGTTCAAATCCATGGCTGACCCGGGCTCATTCGAATCCTCATATTCTGGGACCAGAGCGTTGATGAACTCCTCCTCTTCCTCGTCAGAGGGTTCGGTGTGGTTGTCGTGGACGGGTTCAGCGGTGCTGGAGTAAACGGCGGTACTGGACTCGTTCAGGTTCTGAGAGAGATCGAGAGGCGTTTGGGTGATGGCAGCGCTCGTCTCCTCACCATTGGATTCCTCACTGTTCTCCTCTGGTTCCAACGGGACGTCACGTGTCCTGCGGGAGAGAGATGCATTGTGGGATGCCTTCAGGACAGTCTCAGTTCCGGCGGCTCCTCGAGCACTCAGGTGGATGATCTTTAGAGAGACGTTCACAGGAGGGTTTGGGACTGAAGACGAAAGACAACAACATGTTACTGGTGAGATAAATTGAGAAAACATTATAAGTGAATCTCACAAAACATGTCCAGCTCATATTTCACCCCAATATTATGCAAATTATATTTGCATGAAGTAAAGATTTGTCTTACATTGTTTTCATGACAACTAAGCATATTTACTCTACAATTCTCATTATTTGAATGCATCACGAAGATTTCATTCTGAGTTCTTTGTAACTTATTATCAGCGTTGATAGTCATTAGATTCTCATTGTTAAATTAAATTATATTACAGTAACCAAAATACTATAAAACAACATATTTAAATCAGCATAAACTAAAGTACAACAAATACTAGCAAGACATCTGAATATTTTACATATAATATAAGCTATCATTATTTATGTCACATTACCGTATTTTTATTTATTTATTTTTATCCCCTTTTCTCCCAATTTGGAATGCCCAATTCCCACTACTTAGTAGGTCCTCGTGGTGGCACGGTTACTCACCTCAATCCGGGTGGTGGAGGACAAGTCTCAGTTGCCTCTGCTTCTGAGACCGTCAATCCACGCATCTTATCACGTGACACGTTGTGCATGACACCGCGGAGACTCACAGCATGTGGAGGCTCATGCTACTCTCCACGATCCACACACAACTTACCACATGCCCCATTGAGAGCGAGAACCACTAATCACGACCACGAGGAGTTTACCCCATGTGACTCTACCCTCCCTAGCAACCGGGCCAATTTGGTTGCTTAGGAGACCTGACTGGAGTCACTCAGCACGCCCTGGATTTGAACTCGTGACTCCAGGGGTGATAGTCAGCGTCAATACTCGCTGAGATACCCAGGCGCCCTTATTTTTCTGCATTATTAAAATGTTGGAAGGGAAATGTGCTTAAGGAATATTCCTTTAATCTCTTCTGTCATTTTGCTTCTCAAGTATCTTGCTTAAATGGTTTTTAGATATTTTTACTGGACAACAAGACAGAAATACTGTGAACTCTAAACAAGTCATGTGTCGCACCCGTCCTGTGATGACGGGGCTCGTGTGTGACATCACTGCGTGTCATCAGCATGCTCTTGTTGACTGTGGCCTCTGAGATGAGCTGGAATGTGACGTTACTGTAACATGTGCCCGGTAACCAGTGCTTGAACACCGTTTTACCTTTGAGGAAATCTGCACACAAACACAGAGGGAACAGTTCTAGTCAGAGAACGTATACTGCAGCTTACTTTATATATCTTTATAAATATCTTTATAAATACCTTTATAAAGCATGAAGCGCTGCTGTCGGCCCTCGCTGTAACTGATGTTCACTCTCGTGTAGATGTTCCTCTTTGGAGAACTGATGTGAAACACCACGCCGGTCTCTGGAGCGGCCGAATAATCCGAGATCTGAACCCAGTCCAGAGGAAGAGGCTCTGAACACACACACACACACACACACACACACACATACACAATTAGACATCAGTCACATGACATGAAATCATCTCACTGACTCTCATCACACTCACTGGTCAGGACGGTGATGGTTTTGACAGGTTTTGACCAGCTGGTGTTGTTGCCGAGCAACAGACTGATGGTGTAACAGAGGCCGTGATAGGACGTGTTAAACACAAGCGGACTGCCGGAGCGCGAGAACAGCAGCGTGTGTGTGCGCGCTTCACCAGACACTTGCACCGCGTACATCGACACGTCTTCTCTGACATCATCAGTATCCAGTGACATCAGCAACACGTTCCCATCCTGTAACAACACCTGGAACGCCGCCACACTCTGAGAGAGAGAGAGAGAGAGAGAGAGAAGAGAGAGAGAGAGATCAACCGAATATTCGATTAATCGCGATTAATTTGATTAATTATTCGGCATATCATGTAATAGATATTTTAATTTTATTGCACAAAGGTATATACAAATATATCAGTAGTTTGAGAGAGTAATGAGAGCTACTCGATTGCGTAATTCACAGTGCATCATGGGAGTGGGCGGAGCTGCAGAGCTCTTTTGATGCACTTTGTTTGCTTCAGTTCTCTGATTGGTGGCTCTTTCTCTTTAGGATCATGGGTAGTGTAGTTCTTCACCAGGAATTCCGCTTTTAAAGACATTTTTTTTTAATGAATTGGAATAACATGGACTGACAGCTTCAAAGAGGCATTTACCATCAGTTAACAACCTCACAGGTCACGGTAGGTCTGCCTTTAAAAATGGGATTGGGATTTTTCATTTCGGAACCAGACTGTTGTGCTCTAAGAGTTCAAATCCATCTCAAAACATGATTTGCTGTTTAAACTGAAAGGCAGGAGTTCCATTCCTACAGCTGCTTTATTGAGTGTGATGATTTCTCTATTTTCTATGGAGTTTCTGAGAATTCAACAGAGATTATATTCAGATTACAAAGCAGAGAAACATGATGATCAGACACGCTGAAGGCTCTTGAGTAAATCAGAACAGAGATTCTCCTCTCTGAACACAACACAGTATCAGCTGCTCTACTGAAACTGTTTTATGGAAGATCTTCTTTCATCACAGCGTTCAGCGTGTGTCCTGAGCTGAAGCCCACAGCAAAATAAATCCGTCCTGACAGAACATGACACAGCAAATAAAACCACTGCTGAAAGACTCAACATGACAGAAGATCTCTACAACACATTACTATATCATTAAAGAGACACATCAGTGAACATAATGATAAAAGAAATATGAAAGATTCATTTAGATGAACAGACACCGCAGACATTCAGCATTATATCCCGTATGAGTGTGTGTGTGAGTGTGTGTGAGTGAGTGTGTGCGAGTGTGTGTGAGTGAGTGTGTGCTAGTGTGAGTGTGTGTGTGAGTGTGTGTGTGTGAGTGAGTGACCATATGTGTGTGAGCGTGTGTGTGAGTGCGTGCGAGTGTGCGTGTGAGCATGTGTATGTGAGTGTGTGTGAGTGTGCGCTCGTGTGTGTGTGTGTGTGATTGAGTGTGCGCTCGTGTGTGTGTCTGAGCGTGTGTGCGTGTATGTGAGTGTGTGTGAGTGTGAGCATGTGTATGTGTGTGTGAGTGAGTGTGCGCTCGTGTGTGTCTGAGCGTGTGTGTGTGCGTGCGTGTGTGTATGAGTGTCTGAGCATGTGTGTGAGTGTGTGTGTGTGTGTGTGTGAGCGTATGTGAGTGTGAGCGTGTGTGTGAGCGTATGTAAGTGTGAGTGTGTGTGAGTGAGTGAGTGTGAGTGTGTGTGTGTCTGAGCGCGTGTGTGTGCGTGCGTGTGTGTATGAGTGTCTGAGCGTGTGTGTGTGAGTGTGTGTGTGTGTGTGTGAGCGTATGTGAGTGTGAGCTTGTGTGTGAGCGTATGTGAGTGTGAGCGTGTGTGAGCGTATGTAAGTGTGTGTGTGTGTGAGCGTATGTAAGTGAGTGTGTGTGAGTGTGAGCGTGTGTGTGAGTGTGAGCGTATGCGAGTGTGAGTGTGTGTGTGAGCGTATGTGAGTGTGAGTGTGTGTGTGAGCGTATGTGAGTGTGAGCGTGTGTGAGTGTGAGCGTGTGTGTGAGCATGTGTGTGAGCATGAGTGATGTGTGAGTGTGTGTGCGTGTGTGAGCGTGAGGGAGTGAGTGTGAGTGTGTGTGTGTGCGTGAGTGAGTGTGTGTGTGTGTGTGTGTGTGTGTGTGAGTGCGTGCGAGTGTGCATGTGTGCGTGTGTGTGTGTGCGTGTATGTGAGTGTGTGTGAGTGTGAGTGCGCTCGTGTGTATGAGCATGTGTGTGTGTATGTAAGTGTGTGTGTGTGAGCGTATGTAAGTGTGAGTGTGTGTGAGTGAGTGAGCGTGTGTGAGAGTGAGCGTGTGTGTGAGAGTGAGCGTATGTGAGTGTGAGTGTGTGTGTGAGCATATGTGAGTGTGAGCGTGTGTGAGCGTATGTGAGTGTGAGCGTATGTGAGTGTGAGTGTGTGTGTGAGCGTATGTGAGTGTGAGTGTGTGTGAGCGTGTGTGTGAGCGCGTGTGTGAGCATGAGCATGTGTGAGTGTGAGCGTGTGTGAGCGTGAGGGAGTGAGTGTGAGTGTGTGTGTGAGTGTGTGTGTGAGTGCGTGCGAGTGTGCATGTGAGCATGTGTGCGTGTGTGTGTGTGCGTGGATGTGAGTGTGTGTGAGTGTGAGCATGTGTGTGTGTGTGTGTGAGTGTGCGCGTGTGTGTGTCTGAGCGTGTGTGTGCGCGCGTGTGTGTATGAGTGTCTGAGCGTGTATGAGTGTGTGTGTGTGTGTGTGTGAGCGTATGTGAGTGTGAGCGTATGTAAGTGTGTGAGCATATGTAAGTGTGAGTGTGTGTGTGTGAGTGAGTGAGTGTGTGTGAGCGTATGTGAGTGTGAGCGTGTGTGTGAGGGTATGTGAGTGTGAGCGTGTGTGTGAGCGTATGTGAGTGTGAGCGTGTGTGTGAGCATATGTGAGTGTGTGTGTGTGAGCGTATGTGAGTGTGTGTGTGAGTGTGAGCATGTGTGAGTGTGAGCGTGAGTGAGTGTGAGTGTGTGTGTGTGTGAGCGTGTGTGTGTGTGAGCGTGAGTGAGTGAGTGTGTGTGTGAGTGAGCGTGAGTGAGTGTGAGTGTGAGCATGAGTGAGTGAGTGTGTGTGTGAGTGAGTGAGCGTGAGTGAGTGTGTGAGTGAATGAGTGAGTGAGTGAGTGTGTGAGTGAGTGAGTGTGTGTGTGAGTGAGTGAGCGTGAGTGAGTGTGTGAGTGAATGAGTGTGTGAGTGAATGAGTGAGTGAGTGAGTGTGTGAGTGTGTGAGTGTGTGTGTGAGAGCGTGTGTGTGAGTGTGTGTGTGTGAGTGTGTGTGTGAGTGTGAGTGAGTGAGCGTGAGGAGTGAGTGAGTGAGTGAGTGTGTGTGTGTGTGTGTGTGAGTGTGTGTGTGAATGTGTGTGTGTGAGTGTGTGTGTGAGCGTGAGTGAGTGTGTGTGTGAGCGTGAGTGAGTGTGAGTGAGAGTGTGTGTCATCGGTGTGTTATTATTCTCAGTGCAGGAACACACAATCTCAACTGAACTGCCTTATTCTAAGAATGTTGTAAAATATGGATGCATCAATAATTGATCGGTAAGTTATTTCTCAATATGTTTTTAAGTAACATTATAATTAGCTAAAAAAATTCAAATTAGGAAATGTATCACCAATGGGTGTTTGAAACATGGACGTTTCTCTTTCTTCCCTCCAACACAACCGGTCGGACTTGACGATTAATCAGCCTGCCCAATATACTTCAGAAAACTGATATATGAGTGACTGATCATTTGTGGCATGGCTAGTAACGATTAGGTAACGAACCTGATAATCTCAAAGACTGAAGGTCATCAGCCATCACTTCCTCTCTGCCAATCAATGGATCTTCTACTCATGGTAGTTTAATTTGTACAGTGAATATCAGAATATTTCTCTAATCGTTGTTATTGATGTTTGACATATCAGTAAATCTGTTCCAAATGACACACACACAAACCAGATTAGAAATAAAAACAGTAGAATACTGTATGTAGGTCACAAATCCTCCGATTCTTTGACCAGATTATCTTCTTTCAGTCATGAAGCGGAGAAGAAACTCATAAAATGGTTAATGGAGCATATTTTTTTGTTACTGTCATTATACAACCAACATGGCCATTAAAGTATTAAGAAATAATTCTCCCACAGACAGTTTGTATAAAAGCTAAACTGGCTTTTAACCTCCTTTAGCCTTAAATGACACAAAACTACACCGTTAATAGATTTCTCTTTTCCAACAGATGTTTGTGTTTGGTAATAGGTCATTATATATACAGTACTTTTATCAATATTGTGGCCTCTTTCATTTTCTCTCTTGTCCAAAAGTTCAACTGGATTCCCTCCTCTCTTTCTCTCTGTTATTCTCATCAATTCACTTTATATTTGCACAGCTATTATTCAAGCCTGGATAATTTAACACAAGGTACAATGATATAAATACATGTGGAATAATGTACATTAAGGAGAAAATATGATGCATAATGTTAAATATTATATAAAAGAAAACACAGGCTCACTGTCTTTATTTAACTGCATTCAGTGTTTTTGTGCGTGAGACGTGTAAAACAGCACGTTGCCTGTTGATTTGCGCCACCAACATGCTGGATAGTGGAAAAATTACGCTCTTATCTTATCGGTCAGTCAGTTTTCATCGTATAGTCCGAAGAAATAAAAAATAATCAGACAAAAAAAAAAAAAAGAAAAAAAATGTTGGATTGTTGCCGGATAATTTGCTGGACCCGATGTGAATATCGTCATAGGAATGCGTTGTTTTTAAAAGCTATTTAAAGGGGGTCTGGGTATCTCAGCGAGTATTGACGCTGACTATCACACCTGGAGTCGCGTGTTCGAATCCAGGGTGTGCTGAGTGACTACAGCCAGGTCTCCTAAGCAACCAAATTGGCCCGGTTGCTAGGGAGGGTAGAGTCACATCGGGTAACCTCCTTGTGGTCGTGATTAGTGGTTCTCACTCTTGGTGGGGCGTGTGGAGAGTTGAACATGGATGCCACGGAGAATTGCGCTACGTCTCCGCGGTAACGTGCTCAACAAGTCACGTGATAAGATGCGCAGATTGACGGTCTCATTCAACTGAGATTCGTCCTCCGTCACCCAGATTGAGGCGAGTCACTACGCCACCACGATGACTTAGAGCACATTGGGAATTGGGCATTCCGAATTGGGGAGAATTCACACTGAAACAGTGGCTTGGTATGAATAAACCTTAACAATAACTTATTTATTTTTTGGTTGAAATTTCAATATTGTTTCAACATTAAAAGAATATTCCAGGTTCAATACAAGTTCAGCTCAGTCGACAGCATTTGTGGCATAATGTTGATTATTAACACAAAAATGTATATCGACTCGTCCCTCCTTTTCTTTAAAAAAAGCACAAATGTGTGTTCCAGTGAGACACTTACAATGGAAGTCAATGGGGTCAATAATCTGTAAACATTAAAATACTCACTGTTTCAAAAGTATAGACACAAGACATAAACAATATGTGTGTTAACATGATTTTACTGTGATTAAATCACTTACTAACCGCATCTGTGGAAAGATATAGCCAATTTTACAACTCCGTTGCCATGGCGATGTAACACTGTAAACCCACAAATCCTAAAATGACTGTAAACATTACCATTTAAACAACTTTACAGCTCAAATAATACACGAGTTTTAACAGAAGAATTAATGCGAGCGCTTTTATAAAATTATAAGCGTCACATTTCTGACTTTAAACCTCCAAAAATTGACCCCATTGACTTCCATTGTAAGTGTCTCACTGGAACACAGATTTAAAGAAAAGGAGGAACGAGTCGAAATACTTTTTTGTGGTAATCAACATTATGACACAAATACTGTCGATTGAACCCGGAATATTCCTTTAATTGAGGATGCAAAACTGATGTGGAATCAACATCAGATTGTAACATTAATTAAATGCCAACTAACGTTGACTTAACATTGTTTCAATACTTGTTTGCTATCTCGGGTGTTTCATCTCATCACTACAGCCGTCAAATTTATGTTAATTACCGCTGTAATGATCACAGTTCATAATCACCTTAACGAGGATCCAAACACTTCAACTACTCGTTAAAATCAACATGAACATTTTAATGCTGTAATGTGACTTATTACAGAGTGAAACAGGACATTTCATGTCAAATAAAGGGGATGAAAATTAAAAGGACTTGATGACATCAGAAGAAAAGGAAGGGCGTTTCAGAGGCGGAGCAAGTTCTTACATTTGATAAAAGATAAAAAGGGGTGCTGTGTGAAACCCCTGACAGATAATGTCACAGTAGAAGTCATTCAGTCACACACACTGATTGAGTCTTTAGTTGTAGATGAATGAAAAGGTCACCGACTGAAAGACTGAAAGCCGTCACTCCTAACAGCTGCTGATATTATCATGCAAACGGCATCAGAATCTGAAGCGTACAGAGATACAAGACCAACACTAGAGCAGCTTCAGAAGATCAGATCATTTCTGCCATCATTATGAGAAAACCAGAGCAGTTCATAAAGATGCTCTTTCAACTTTCTTCTGGATGATCTTTACTGCTTTAATCCTGGAAGAGTGAAGTCACTTCTAATCTTGTGCTTTTGTGTCTCAGACTGAAGAAAGATCTGACAAACCCTGAAGATTAACAACACAACAAACACACAGCAGGAGACCGAGGCAGATCCTGCAGGGTTTGTGTGTCTGAGGAACTGCAAAACACTCCTGAATACTGACGCAGACACAGATGAACTGAAGTGAGATGAGTTGTATTGCATATTGTTATGTTGCATTGTGTTGAGTTCAAATGAAGACTTTTGCTGTTTCTCCTGAGAAAAAACTCCATTAGTGCGTTTACCCTGCAAAGTCTTATGCACAGATACAACACTCTGACACATACCTGATTTGTTGCATTCATGTCCTGCATAAGCAAATGTTTATGTTAATCGCTTGCGGTGCAAGCATTGACTGCATTCACGAATAGCGCTCGGTAAATGCGGTCATGTGTATGTGTTGTTACACGACTCAGTAATGCATATTTTCACCTTGTTTACACACAAGATTTCACTTAAAGCTCCATACTGGAAAAAATGTAACATTCATTTGGACTCTAGTTTAAACAATGAGCATGCATTTAGCTCTGATTCAGGAAAATCTCTAGGTTTTCCCACACATTTGAGTCCGCCATCTGAACGGATGCTTTTTCTGTCTGTGCGGAAGCAACATTGGCAAGGCTCCAGACTAAAAAAATGACTTGGGAGCCATTGGCTCTTAAACTGAAACTTTAAGGAGCCAAATGGCTGTTTTTAGTCACCAAATCACTAAATTGCTCAATTTAGATTGCTGTTCATCAACAAGATAGAAAGCCGAAGAAAAGTCAGCTGATAACCCATTAATCAGAGGTTTAATAAACAGTATATATAGTCGAGAAGATGTTTGCATTCCCTTTTGTCTCAAATGTTCACATCCCTTTCATGTTAACAAACACTCCTGTGGTCACACGTGCACATACAAAAGAAAGAAAAAAACACATCAACAACTACCCCTCTCTCTCTACTGTTCCACCCCGAGAACCCTCCAAGAATGCCAAGTATCTGCCCCATTTCCCAACAAACAAATCCAAATTCCCCAGCCTTCTATATGACCCTTCTTCAAGAGCCGCCACCCTCCCCATCTCTGAGCACCACTCCTGAAATAGGGGCGCTCCAGCTGACTTCCAACCCCTCAAAATCACCTGTCTGGCGACCATAACACTGGTTAGGACCCAATCCTCCACATGTTTATTCTCCACACTGATGACCACCCCATCTCCCAAAATACTGAGTCTGGGGCAAAACGAAACCCGAGTGCCCAAGACGTCACATACAAAACTCTGAACCCTCAACCAAAACCCCTGGATATTAACACCCCCACAAAAAACATGGGTTGTGTCTCCATTTTCTGATTGGCATTGCCAGCAGGTGGGTGTGTCTTTAAGACCATGCCTATATAATCTAGAGGGGGTCCAATAGAATCGATGTAGAATCTTGAATTGCATAAGGCGAACCCTTACATCTCTAGATGCAGACTTGATGTTTTTTAGAATACTAGCCCACACTCCCTCCTCCAATACCAAGTTTAAATCTTTCTCCCATAATCTCTTGATAGAAGTTAAAGCTCCATCCCCCAGACTCTGAATTAACAGGGAGTAATACACTGATGCCTCATGACCTTTTCCAAAAGCAGTAATCACCCCTCCCAGAGTATCTGCCGCTTTAGGGGGGTGTATGCTACTCCCCAAAACAGTACAAAGCAGATGGTGCAGTTGTACATACCTATAAAACTGAGATCTGGGAATCCCAAAATGTTGAACCAAATTTTCAAAGGATCTCAACACTCCACTCTCATATAGGTCATCGAGTGTATTAACCCCCCTCACAATCCACTCTGACCAGCAGAAAGGGGACTTATTAATACATTTAGGGTTCAGCCATATGCTCGAGGCAACATTTAAATAAACGTCAGAATTAAACACTCTGGACACTTTTGTCCATATCGAGTGCTATGGACACTATAACTTCTCCAGTTAGTTTTATAGAAAGGTTTTGTAATGGCGAAATAGGGGCAAGAACTTCCTGTTCAATAGAAAACCAGGGAGGGGCTCTCTCAGGTGGAAGCGACCAATGAGCCAAATGTCTGAGACCGAACGCGTAATAATAAAACAACTTACTGAAATGTAATCTGGGACGTTTACCATTCCAAATAAAGGTCTTCGCTATGCTATCAAATTGCTTGAAATAAGAGAGGGGGACATCTATAGGGAGAGATTGTAACAGGTAGTTGAATTTTGGAATACAATTCATTTTAATAACATTAACCTTCCCAATCATCGATAAATGTAATGAAGCCCACCTGCCCACATCGCTCGAAAAACTTTTTATTAAAGGGTCAAAATTAACTCTAACTAAATCAGACAAATTTGAAGAGAATAAAATCCCCAAATACTTAATGCCCTGTTTGGGCCACTGGAAGGCGCCCAGTTGAAAGGCCGTTACTGGACAGTACGCTGTCAAAGCCAAAGCTTCAGATTTATACCAATTGACTTTGTATCCTGAGAACTTAGAAAAGGAGTTAATAATTCTGTGGAGGAAAGGCATAGATCTAGTGGGGTTGAGGACGAATAATAAAATATCATCTGCATAAAGCAGAAGCTTATGCGCCACACCTCCCGCAAAAACCCCTGGAAAATCATCCTCCTTTCTTATCGTGGCTGCTAATGGTTCCAGGGCAAGACAGAACAATAATGGGGAAAGAGGGCAACCCTGCCGAGTGCCCCTATCCAGAGTAACATAATCTGAAATTAATCCATTTGTTTGTACCGCCACTACCGGGTGTCTATAAAGTAACTTAATCCATCCAATAAAAGTATTCCCCAACCTGTAAATTTCCAGCATCTTAAAAAGATAATCCCATTCTACCATATCAAACGCCTTTTCGGCGTCAACTGAGACGGCAACGACCGGAGCCTGATCATTCACCACTGACCACATGATATTGATGAGACGCCTGATGTTATCAGAAGAGTTATGACCCCGAATAAACCCCACATGATCTATATGTATAAGAGATGTCATAACTTTACTTAATCGGTTAGCCAAAATTTTTGATGATATTTTAACATCTAGATGGATCAAGGAACTTGGACGATAACTCTTAGACTCGCTTGGATCTTTGTCCCAGATACAGTTTATTGTGCTACTCCAATCCCAATCAATAATTACTAGAAGAAAAAAAGCGTTACACAATACGGGACTTTTAATTATAAAGAAGCCCGAAATACACATGGGACTCTTATGTTGAAATGTCTGCGCTCCCAGTTGAGAGCTCACTGACGGCTGATTCGCTGAGAAAGTGAATCTGATTCAAACTGCTAACCTGAGCTCCTGAGTTCACACCCCAAGTTCTTTTCTGGTGATTCATGAAAAAGAGATCTGGTTAAAAAGAGACATTTGTTCACAACTCTCTCGCGCTTGGTTTGTTGTTGCATGTGGTGCAGCGAGCTCGTCAGAAACAGAACAGGTGAAAAGCGGCGTGAGACACACTGATGGTGCGCGCTCTAAGATGTATTCAATAACACACAAGATGATATCTGACGAAACCGCATATGAACGCACACAACCCGACTGTCGCCAATGGCGACTAGATTTTAAATTATTGTCGCAATCAATTATTTTTGGTCACATTTGCAACAATATTAGTCGCAGTCTGGAGCCCTGATCAGGTGCGCAGCTTAGAGGAACAGTGCTTCCGAGCGATAACATTTTACTCTGGCATGTTGGGATTTGTTGGTCATTTCGACACTTTTCCAAACTATCCAAACGTTGATAATTGTGATGAGCAGGAATGTCATGGTATATCGATCCATCGATTATTGATCGGCACATTATTTTCTTCATACATTTTTGAGGCATTGATATAGTAACATAGTAACACTGTGTGCTTTCCAATTCACTGTCAGTTGGCCTTCTATTTAATGTAGTCTGGCCTAATAGCTTTGGGAGACCACAAGGGGGTGAAATAATATCTACAGTACTTAATATTGAAGCCAGTCACACACCAGACGAGAAGCGCCCCGTTGCCACAGGAATGACACACAGAACGCATCGATGCGGTGCAGGTGGCAGTCCAAAGTTGTGCATCTAGACACCATACACACAAAAGTTACAAAGGTTAATTTTCTGACTATCGATGCATGAAAATGGCATAGATCCCAAGCCTAGTGATGAGGAATACTTCTGTGCGGGTTCTAGTATGTTCTTAATGCGAGGAACCTTAAAGACACAAGAGCAAAATCAGCCGTCATCTGAAGATCTCTTCATAACAAACAGCTGAACACAGTGTCTTCATTAAAACACACTTATGAGTCCAGTGTAAAAACACACACACAGCAGTTATTAACATACCTCCTCTGGTCTTTATAAAGCTCATTCAGCAAACACACACACACACACACACACACACACACACACACACGCATTTAATTAAAAATAAACACGCTGACATGTTCAGTTCAGCATAAAGACAGCCCACACCCCTGCTCAACCACCCGTTCGCCCAGGAAACTCAACAAAGAGCTCACACTGGCAGCGCTCCGACACCCACAGACACACTGAATGGAGGAGCTGCTCAAACACACACACACACACACACACACACACATACACACACACACACACACACAAATAAACTCCTCCCACTGGACTCCAGGAGGTCTGTATTCGGCCACAGACCACTGAACTGCCAAATCAAATCATCCACCCACTCCAGCGGAGCGTCTGATTGGCCGCAGTCTGACTCAGCTGATTTTATTTTGTCCTTAACTCTACTTTTGTTAACTCTACTTTACAATGTGTTCTGTGAGTTTCTAAACTCACAGAACACATTGTAAAGAATGAGTTTGATCAATAAAAGATGATTCATGAATTTACTGTAATTCTACTAAAAATTTATTGAACCTCTTATAAGATTTTATCATTGAAACATCATATTTCACTTTAAAATCTAATATACAAATAAGAAATTATACTGTGCATAAAGAAAATAAAGCCTGTCTTTAGGAAAAATAAGATTTGTAGCATTGTGACATTATTTATTTTCATGACAATTAAGCACATTACTGCCCCCCCCCCCCATGAATATGTTTTAAAGCTGAAGTATGCGACACTTGCGCCCCCGAACAGAATTGCAAAAATAAACAATGTTTTCAAAACAGCTCTCCGAATACGCCCCTCGTCTGCTGTTGTTCACACCGTCAGATAGTCCCACCCCCAACGCATGCCATTGGTTGAGTAACATTGGGGTGGGTCTAAGCGGGTCACTCTAAACAGACACAGGAATTTTATAGCACCACAGAGACAAAGTGTTTGCAGTTTTCGAGAAAATTAACCTCTGAATAAATTGTAGTTGTCTCTGCAAATTAAGCTGGGATAGAAGTATTTTAACACTGAAAAAGTTACACACTTCACCTTTAATTTTGAGTTTTAATTTTGGCGATTCTCATAGGATTTTCATTACTTTAATACAGTTAAAAACTTCTGCAATACAATAATTTAATTATTTAAATCAGCATAAAATAAAGGCACTACAGCAAATTCCAACCTAGTCTCACAGAATGAAATTACTAGAATGATAGTTTACTGTAACGGGGTAAGGGATGGGCGAGGAGGAGGCGGGAACCAGCTAAACAGTCAACAGTAAAGTTTAATGATAAAACTCAACATAAAACAAACAAAAACAAATGCAGACACACATGCAATGTGGCCGCGTGCATCTCTCTCTCTCCCGAACTGGTGTCTCCGGCTCCCCCTTATCTCGCTCTCCCGCTGATCAGCTATTCAGCACCGGCCGTGCTCCATCACGGCCTGGTCATGCCCTCCTCCTCGTCACAGTTACCTATTCTGTAACCCCAGTTCTCTGAAACATCAAGTGGAGAGATCCATCTATGGGAAGGGCATCTGCAACTGACCTCTGCAGAAGCATCCAATTGCACCAAGTCTGGCTTGACAGACAGGAGCGCGTGTCCAGTGCCGCTGTACGGCCCCGCCCTTTCCTGAGAGCTTAAAAGGACCTGTACCTGCTACTTTCCTCAGTGAGCATATTCGCTTCTCGTGAAGCAAGAGGGGCAAGCTTGGTGGATCTCTCCACTTGATGTTTCAGAGAACTAGGGTAACAGAATAGGTAACCTATTGTTCTCTTTCATCATATCGTGTTCAATATCCACCTATGGGAAGATATGGACAACTCCCCGACTGCCCTATACACTCACAGGGACATGCTGTTAGCCAAAAAGTATGGTCTCCTAATTAAAGGCAGTGCGTGGCACATCCTATATAATATTAGTAGGCTCTATAACCCATACGCATTACAAAAAAGGGAGAAGAGGCCGTGCAAAGTGCTTGATGTGAAACCTATGAGGTGACACATACACAGTGAAAGGGGGAAAGGGTTATGGGTGAACCCATTATGAAAAACCCACACCCAAAACCGAATGTGCTACAGGGGTTCTGGTGACATCAAGTCGGTAGTACCTGACAAAAGTGTGGGGGGAAGCCCAACAAGAAGCTGAACAAATGTCTTGCAGAGAGACTCCCTGAAACAGGGTCCAGGAAGTAGCCATGCCTCTCGTCAAGTGGGCCCTAAGGCCTAAGGGGGGCTGAAGCCCCTTGGAGCTATATGCCTTCCACAAGCCAATGTGAAAGGCTTTGTTTTGATATAGGTTTATAGAGCAGCACATTGGGCCATGGGTGTGCTAGTGCATCTACACCAAGGGGAGCGTCCTTGTCCTTTAGCGAGAAGAACGTAGGACAATGGGTGTTTTCACGCGAGATGAAGAGACTGACGGAAGCCCGACCAAACCTCTCCCATATCGTGCACACAATTTGAGGATGGGGTCACCACTCTCCATAAAGAGGGTTCCCTCTCAATAGGAGATCCGCGCCCGAGTTTAAAACACCCGGGACATGAGTTGCACGTAACGACAGGAAGTGCTGACTGCTCCATACCAACATTTTGTGGGCTAGGCAGTGAAGCTGAGGAGAGCGCATCCCTCCTTGGCGATTGATGTGTGCTATGGCTGTAGTATTGTCGCAGTGCACCAGGACATGATGCCTCTGAAGGTGGGGTAGAAAGTGTCTTAGAGCCTTCCAAACAAAGAGGAGCTCTAGATAATTTATGTGAGCTGAGCGTAGTTTGGTCGGCCACGTCCCATTCACTGTCCTGCCCTCCTGGGTGGCACCCCACCTGGTCAGAGGAAGCGTCTTTTCATAACATGACCGCCCCTAGAGGCATCCTGTGTACATGAAACTCTGTGCTCATCCAGTGGCACAATGATGATGTGCAAGCACGGGTCACTGTAACATTTCGACGGAGCTCGCGTAGGGGGCTGAGATGAAGCGACAAAATCCATTTCATGAAAGCTCTCATTCTCAAAAGCCCCAAGGGCACAATCTGGATGGCTGATGCCATAAGGCCCTGTAGTCTGAGGCAAATGCGATACTGCACACTCGCTCTACTAGGCTGCTGACTAGGCTGCTTGTTGCGGGTTTAGGTCGGGCAGCATTTTGGTAAAAACGCCCGGAAGTCGGGGCCTGGGCAGGCTGTACAGTGGGAGCCTGGTGGGGCGTGGACTTTCTAGGAAGGCACAATTTAAAAGCTTCGTCCTCCTCCTTTTTGTCATTGCAGCGCTGCTGCGTGAGGGTGACAGCCGGACCAAATAGAGCTTGTCCAGTTTCCACTGGGGCTCTTGCAATGCGTCTCTTCTCACTGACGGGCAGACCGGAGAGATTCAGCCACAGTGCGCGTTCACCCGCGACAGATAGAGCCATAACACGGCCGAAGGCTTGGACAGCCTGATGGGCCTTACGAAAAACAAGGTCATTGACCGTGATGATTTCCTTCCACAACATGGGTGAAGGAGAGCCCTTCTCTAAATATTTACCCATATCTTCCATGAGTTTAGCCTGGTAGGCTGAAAGAAGGGAGGAAACATTCAGAGCGAGGCTCTGTACGAGTCTTGAAAAAATTGAGGCGGAGAACCGGTCCATCTTTTTAGGGAGGTTGGGCTTAGGGGGGCAAGCAAACCTCCTTGCGAGGGGTTAAGGTGTCTGGCTATTGATGGTTCGATGATGGTCACCCATACCGAGCATGGCCAAATCCTTCAACTCCAAACCTGAGAGGCCGTGCTTAAGGTCAAGTGGGTCTCTCCAGAAGTGCTTCATGTGCTTTGCGCACGCAGGAAGAATGGGCAGCAGCTGTTTTCTCGGTCCAGGCGGTGGCCCCAACAGTTTTCAATCATAAACATCCCTCTCCTGATCAGCGTCATTTTGAAGGACATAAAATGGCTAAAATTTTCAGTGAAGGAGAGAGCCTCCTCTGTGAGTTTGAATGCCATGCACACAACACAGAAAGGATGGGAATCTCTTGCTGCAATAAGCGCTCCGCAGGCGGCAGGGCAAGCTCACGACTGCTGGTTACTGGCGCAAGCAGGTGATGAGGGTTTGGGATGAGCCATATTACAGAAAAACTCTTGAATAATAAGGGTTATAACCCTAACCCTAACCCACCGAATAACAGGTGGTTAGCCCGAGATGCAAAGGCCAGCGAGCGTGGGTGGCTTGCAGCTGAATAAATCAGCAAACTGACCAGAACTCCTTTGGCAGTCACGCCTGGTGAAGGCTGTTCCAAGGATGTATCATCCTACAGACTGTTGAGTGTGAGCCAAATGTGAAAACCAGTCAAGCTGTGAGTAATCCGCATAGAGGTCGTGAGAAGTGAATGTCAACTGAAGAAAGTAGCATGTACAGGTCCTTTTATGCCCTCAGGTAAGGGCAACATTGGTCACGCACTCCTGTCTGTCAAGCCAGACTTACATTTACATTTATGCATTTGGCAGACGCTTTTATCCAAAGCGACTTACAGTGCCCTTATTACAGGGACAATCCCCCTGGAGCAACCTGGAGTTATGTGCCTTTCTCAAGGACACAATGGTGATGGCTGTGGGGATTGAACCAGCAACCTTCAGATTACCAGTTATGTGCTTTAGTCCACTACGTCACCACCACTCCAGACTTGGTGCAATTGGATGCTTCTGCAGAGGTCAGGTGCGTATGCCCTTCCCATAGGTGGATCTCGAACATGAGATGATGAAAGAGAACTACCTTTTTCCAAACTGACTTTTACATGCTGAATTCTACATTTCATCGCAGTTGAAATGAACACTAGAGGCGCTACAACAACTGTGCGTTTTATTCACTTTCACACAAATCATGAGTACAGCAGCTGATTATGACTTCATAAACACTTATTTTTCGCTCTGTTCCTCAAACACTGCTATGTTATGATATCCAAACACTTTTGCTATAACATACCATTTAAAAAATAACACATTTTAATGATTTAATTACTGACTCACCTACATTTACACACCAATTCTAATGTGATTTGCTTGTGCGATAGCTCACCTGATAGAGTGTTGGACTTTGGACTCGGAAAACCGCGATCCGAGACCAGTCAAACACGGTTTAGGTTAAAGTTTTAGGATAGGAAGGTGCATTAAATTCATTAAAACCTCCATGTAATATTAAAAGCCTTGTCTGATTACGACACCATTTCATTCGCTTTTGGCGCCCCCCGCTGGACATCTCGCTAAGAAACTACAGCAAAATGTGTAATGAAGCACGTAATTTCATTTCACAAACATTTTGCCACGGTCACGTAATGTTCATGAGATCAGGCTGACAAATAACTACAATGAAGTTAAAAAACTTTAGATATAAATAATTTTTCTTACATATTACAGTACTTTTAGTTTTTATAGAGATTGAACTCACAGACACCCACAAAAAAATAAATAAATAAAAAAAAAAAAGACTATTTTTTACAATTGTAATAATTTCCATGACTTTTCCAGACCAACATTAAAATGTCCTGGTATTTGCGAGGTTTTCCATGACCATGGGAACTCTGTAAAAAAAATAGGCTTCATTTTTTTAAACAAATTTTTTTTTTCTTTTTATTTTGGAGTGAAATATGCACTGGATGGGTTTTGTAATACGCAGCCACAGAGTTTACGTGTGTTTTGTCTCACAGGGAGCTACAAATCTAAGATACATTTACAACAGTGCAAGTATCAGCTCTGAGGAATTGATTTAAAGAGGCTCCAGTCGAGACACAAGAGCCTCTGTGTTTGTGGAGAGAGAATAGAGACGTGATAGAGCAGATCAGGGTGTGCGTGCTCTTCATACGTGACGTCTATAAACTGAGTCATGTGACAAACATGAAAGACATCACACAACACAAACCCATCATAATTTCATCAGTAATGCAATCTCACACAGCGGTGATTAATTCACTGTTAGTGGTGGGCAGTATAAACAAAAATCTTATATCGTTGTATGATTAATTTCCTATCACAATAATAGTATAACAAAACAGCTATTTTTACGAGAAATTCAATTAATAATTTTTTGGGAATGCAAGAATGTGTCTTACGTAAATGGCCTGTAAAGCTTAGCGTTTTTTCCGAAAACTATGTTTATCTGAGACTTCAATGTATACTGGGAGCCCATACGGACGTGTTCAGAGTTTTAAGCGTTTCTAACTGGACTACATGTGCACAATCCATGTGTACTGTGCCGAAGACAACATTTGCATCACACTCGCTGTGTGCGAGACATACAGGCACACCAAAGTATATTTTGGCTTTAAGAAATGCATCTGATCAGGATCAGGTGACCCTCAAACCAGCCTTATTATACAGGGCTTCTTTAAGACGTTAAACGACAAAAAGTAATTCATGCAAACCATGGATTACGTAATATGTAGTTTTGCACATGCCTAGTTTCTGCCATCATACTGCCAGTCTTACTGCTGTTCATTCATTCATTCACCAGCTGTGAGTTTCACTTGTTCATTCAGTCACAGTCTTTTCTGGTATATCTAACCAGTAAATGTGGCATGTGGACCCTCCCCCAGTATCTCTGCCAAGCCTTCAGAAGCGTTGTGAGGGGCCCTGTGCTCGTGCGCCAGCGTTCATCAAAAACACACTGAGCGTCATAAACGCTGCGGCCCAACACACTCAATGGACGTCCTGTGTGAGTATACACAAAGACCATGAATGAGGCCTGAAACATTCACAGGGAGAAGGGGGTTTAAACTGGTGAAAGAACAGAGAAACTGTTTTACTGTATCAGAGATGACTTGTGAATGCAAGAACATTTTTACAGGTTTGTATTATGACATTTTCCAAACCACTCCCCTCACCTGCTACTGGTCAGACAAACAGATAGTCCCGCCCCAAACTCACGTCATTGGTTGATTCGGTGCTGCTGTTTCAGGCTGGACGTGATTCTCAAAACAAACATGGTTTACTTTAGTTGATTGAGTCTATACAGCTGGAATAAGAGACAATATTTTAAAATCTAAAGATTTGCAAGCTATAACAGTGTCTAGAACTTTTCCTAAATATGGGAATCTTGGGAATATAGTCCCCTTGCCTTTATGAAATAATACATTTAGAGTAATCAGAATAGCAACTTTAAAAGAGATCACTAAAAATTGGCTTAAACCAAAAACCTCACAATCTCAAATATTGAGAGAAACATTTCTATTTATTTCAAATGAAGAAAGTGACACTTAAAATTAGAAACCAAAGTCTGGAATGTGAACGCAGATGGGAATTGCTTAAAAAAACGTATGCTTTAGCATGTATAGAAGATGATTCTTTTCTTGATTTTTGAAACAAATTATTTAAATAAAGATGAGGTGACGATGCTTATTTCACTAGATTATTATATGAGGATGTGACGCTTAACATTTAAAAAATTATAAATCACTTATAAATTAATTATTTCTATATGCTAATTTATGATATAGGTTAAAAATGCCTGTGTGTAATTTTTATTCTTTCCCAAGTGTTTTTTAGTTTTTTTATATTTATTTATTTTGGATTTTCTTCCCTTTTTCTCCCCAATTTGGAATGCCCAATTCCCAATGAGCTCTAAGTCCTCGTGGTGGCGTAGTGACTCGCCTCAATCCGGGTGGCGGAGGATGAATCTCAGTTGCCTCCGCGTCTGAGACCGTCAATCCGCGCATCTTATCACGTGACTTGTTGAGCGCATTACCGCGGAGACGTAGTGCATGTGGAGGCTTCACGCTATTCTCCGCAGCATCCACACACAACTCACCACGCACCCCACCGAGAGCGAGAACCACATTATAGCGACCATGAGGAGGTTACCCCATGTGACTCTACCCTCCCTAGCAACCGGGCCAATTTGGTTGCTTAGGAGACCTGGCTGGAGTCACTCAACACACCCTGGATTCTCCCAAGTGTTTTTAAATGTTTTTGATGATTAGTGCATGTATGCTTTGTATTTGTCTATTTTAAAAAAAATATTATATATACACATAAATACAGTATGTATATAATTGATTGAGATATATATATATATGAGAATCTTGAATTCAGACTGCATTTAACGGTAAAGACTCCACACTAACGGTAAAGGCGCATTTTGGCCGCTGGTTATAGGCACATTAAGACTTGATGGAATTTTTATGGGATGTTGGACATATGACTGATGATTCATGTATAATAGATTGACAGATGAAACATGAGACAGTTAGACATCCACACACTCACTAGAGGCTCAATCTCAATTTAATATGAAGAATTAATGCAAACAGCTTCTACTTCGAGACAAACCGAAACCACTTCAAACTAAATCTCAAATAAGCCTTTGATGGTTACTGATATCATAATGTCTTAATAATGACTGCTGGGTGGAATTAACTAGTACTTCAAAATGTCCCGAGCAACAACATGACAGCATTAACCTCTTTTGATGAACTCTTCATGATCTGAGGGGATGGGAACTTCACTGAAATGAACGTGCCATCATTTTACCAAATCTAACGTCTTCTTCCATTGAGATTACAGAGTATTTCATAACACGTCCCTTGATATTCCCTTGATGTGAACTGTTTATTTACTATCACTTTTACTACGACTAATGAATTAACGTTCAGTTAGTAGATTTAATTTACCTTGGAGCAAACGTAGGTGTCGTTACAGATGTAATATGTTCATTTGGGAATGAGGGCTGACACAGTTTAATCCATAACAAGCTCTTCTCCAGATTTATTTAAAGATTATTTTTGAAGCTGGCTCTGCCTAGCGGCTGGAGCTTGTTTTGTGGAATTACACTACTTCAGGACAGTTGTGGTTAAATATGTTTGTTCTTTGTGCTTATGCCTCCTAGTAGAATGATTACCTCATCTGCTGCACTCATAACAGCCGGCTCACTGAACAATTGTTTGTCTGTCCGAGGAAACTGAATGGTTTTATATCAGCTGGAGTTTATTTTGTGGAGGAACACACCTTCGAGACAGTTCTGTGAATGAATCTACATGTTTTTTCTGTTATTCTGCCTGTTGGCTGGGGTCTGTTTTACAGAGTATTTTCTGTTATGTAATTGTGCCTCACAAAATTTGTGCAGAAGCACCGGACTTGAGCGATCCGATGGCAAAGTTGTC
>NC_059390.1:467500-475000 GCF_019703515.2 Myxocyprinus asiaticus
TGTTACATTTAGCTCTAATAACCTAATAATCTTAAACGTACAATAAAAGCTTAAAGAAACAGTTCACCCAAAAATGAAAATTCTCTCATCATTTACTCACCCTCATGCCATCCCAGATGTGTGTGACTTTCTTTCTTCTGCTGAACACAAATGAAGATTTTTAGAAGAATATTTCAGCTCTGTAGGTTCATACAATGCAAGTGAATGGTGACCAGAACTTTGAAGCTCCAAAAAGCACATAAAGGCAGCATAAAAGTAATCCATAAGACTCCACTGGTTTAATCCATGTCTTCAGAAGTGATATGATAGGTGTGGGTGAGAAACAGATCAATATTTAAGTCCTTTTTTGCTAGAAATTCTCCTCCCTGCTCATTAGGTGGCGATATGCACGAAGAATGTGAATCCCAGAAAAACAAAAGAAGAATAATGTGAAAGTGAAAATGGAGATTTATAGTAAAAAAGGACTTAAATATTATATCATTATATAATCCTATCATATCACTTCTGAAGACATGGATTAAACCACTGGAGTCTTATGGATTTCTTTTATGCTGCATTTATGTGCTTTTTGGAGTTTCAAAGTTCTGGTCACCATTCACTTGCATTGTATGGACCTACAGAGCTGAAATATTCTTCTAAAAATCTTCATGTGTGTTCTGCAGAAGAAAGAAAGTCACACACATCTGGGATGACATGAGGGTGAGTAAATGATGAGAGAATCTTCATTTTTGGGTGAACTGTCCCTTTAAATGTCTTGATCAGGAGTCTAACTCAAACCTGCTGGAGTTTGAACCTACAACCTTTCAGTTAGCAGCTCAGATCTTTAATCATTAGACCACACCGCCTACTCAATGTCTCTTTAATAAAGCTTATTCATGGAAACAGCCGCTGATTAAATTAGGAACAGAAACTGGTCAAAACAACATTTCATGCTTTTAGATTTCAGGAAATTGCTACAACAAATCATACATGATTCAGCAGAGTTGAATATCTGTTCTGTGATTCTGCTTTTCTGTGAAACCGATAATAAATTTGAAATTCCCTTTGTGTGCAAACACACTTGACCATTAAGGATGATTCTGATATTCTTTAAGATTGTTATTTTCTCACCCAGTTCTTTTTATTATGGGAACAGGACCATTAACCATCACATTAATCATACACTGTAGGCCAGTAGAGCTCAAATTCAAACTGCACATACATTATGCATGTGTGAGTTTTTACGTCTGCAGTATAGCATCATGTGCACTCCATGAGAACAGACAGACAGATATGTGTGAATCCAGGTGGTGTAGGGCGACAGATGCTGACTGCTGACTCTTACCAGCAACAGAGGAGATTTAGAGCTGCTGGCCAATCACACTCAAGCTCTCCCTTTTTCTTTTTTTTCCCTTATATAAAAGCTGCTTTGTGATTGGCTGATGAGCTTCATCTCAGTGATGGAATGTGGACAAAGGCTTTCACTGATCAGCTTCAGTCTACAGTAACACACAACATATACAATTACATTTTTATACACACTTATTACATGAGTTTACAAGAATCAAGAGTGTGTGTTAAATCAGGAGCTGGTAATAAAGCTGAGGATTGATAATTGTGTGATTAAATATTGAAAATAGATTTTAAGATTACATTTAATAATAATAATGTATATTATATAATAATAAAACTATGTGTGTGCGTGAGTGTGTTTGTGTGTGTGAGTATGTGTGTGCGTGTGAGTATGTGTGTGTATGTGAGTATGTGTGTGTGTGTGTGAATATGTGTGTGCGTGTGAGTATGTGTGCATGTGTGTGAGTATGTGTGTGCATGAGTATGTGTGAGTGTGTGTCAGTGTGAGTGTGTATTTGTGTGTATGTGCGAGTATGCGTGTGTCAGTGTGTGTGTGTGAGTATGTATGTGAGTATATGTGTGTGTTGATTATGTGTGAGTATATGTGTGTGTGTGAGAGTATGTGTGAGTATGAGTATATGTGTGTGTTTATGTGTGTGTGAGTATATGTGTGTGTGTGTGTGTACATGTGTGTGTTGATTATGTGTGAGTATATGTGTGTGTGTGAGAGTATGTGTGTGTATGAGTATATGTGTGTGTTTATGTGTGTGTGAGTATACGTGTGTGTGTATGTGTGTATGAGTATATGTGTGTGTGTATGTGTGTGTGAGTATATGTGTGTGTGTGTGAGTATATGTGTGTGTACGTGTGTGTGTGTGTGTGTGTGTGTGAGTATATGTGTGTGTGTGTGTGTGTGAGTATATGTGTGTGTGAGTGTGTGTGTGTGTGTGTGTGTGTGTGAGTGAGTGTGTGACAACAGCTGCAGTAAATCTGTTGTGTTTAGTATTCTTGAGGGTGTGTGTTGCCCTCTAGTAGTTGTCTAAATCTGAGCTATATCTCAATGACATAGAACATGACTAAATATTTAACAATATAGAAATGTATAGTAAATAAATAATACATAGTAATAACAAATGTATGTAAATGTCCATACTTGACTTTTCACATAATAGCAAGAAAATGAAAATGAACTAAGTTAGCCATTGCTCAATGACGGATTGACCGTTAGTTAATATGAGGATGGCAACATAAAACTCATTTTGATATTTTTTAATCATCTTTTGAAATGTAGATATTCTAGAACAGATTTGTGTAATGGTATCAGACAGGATGGAATTCTTTCGAGAAAGACAAACCAACTAACAGTGCAAAACATCACAGAATTCATCAAATCCATTGCTAATACTTACTAATGATTGCACTGTTGTTTTCCCTCCAAAAATGATGTCACTTCCTGGAGGATGATGTCATTAAGAAATCGGCTTCTTGTTATTTAAAGGGATACTATAAAACACTGAGGACACAGTAAACAACTGTAAATTGATTAGCCATCCAGTGAAAACAATATTCCCAAGAACACGTTTTGATAGAAACATTTTGATAAGAGTAAGGAAAAATGAAGAAACCCACCTGGAATGCTTCTTAATAAATTCCTTAAATTGTTTTTCATATTAGAAGTTAGTGCATTTTTATAAAAAGAAAAGCATGCCTATTTTCGCAAAATATTTATCTTGTGATTAACATATATATATATAGCACGGGTCTGTTGAATGCTTGTTTCTGATTGGTTGACAGACGTTCTAAGGTGTGCAATAATTTTCTAGTAAACGCACGACTATGAAGTAGTTCCAGGTCTTGACTGCATAACGGTTCTGTATCACTTCACCAAATTATTTCAGTTATTTCATAGAGTCGTACAGGCTACGTCAACAAAATAACCAATTAAAACAAAGACATTGGGTAAGTACATCGGATAAGAATGACAATGTCTAATATCCTACATTTATTTCAATTTCGCTCCACTGTGCATCGTTGCCATACTACCACATGGGACAGTGGTGGCTCAATGGTTAAGGCTCTGGGTTACTGACCAGAAGGTTGGGGGTTCAAGCCCCCACACCACCAAGATGCCACTGTTGGGCCCTTGAGCAAGGTGCTTTACCTTATCTGCTCCAGGGGTGCCCTATCATGCAAAAAAATAATAATTTCACTGTATATATGCAAATGTATAATGTGTGACAAAATAAAGGCTTCTTCTTCAAATGAGACTGTTGTGATGTATGTTGTGTCCAGCAGATGTCACTGTTGATCTCTAGCGCGTGTGTGTGGGTGGATCTATTATTCTTTAAACACTCACACAATCTCTCTCTCCTTCATTGACTGTCTGAGCTCTCATCCACACACACACATTCACATCATCTGATCGGATCTCCACAGGAGCAGCTCATTTTACGGTGAGTTCAGACTCTCTCTGCTCCATTACAGCAAGCTTTTAAAACAATATAGAATTCACAGCAGTCTAAAGACACATGCTCAGCACTATGTCATTGGTATTTACAGTATAGTGTCATATTATCACAAACATCATAATGAAGGATTTGTAGATCAGAGTGATGTAGATCAACGCACAACAAACAAAATAATCCTAATTAAATCTGTTGTTATAAAAGCATTTCTAAAACCTGAAATCTGAAATTAAAATTGCATAAAGAATTAAATGATTCTGGTTGAAGTCAGATGAGAGTTTTTTTTTTATTGGGATTAGTTTTAATTCACATTTGCACGTGTCTGTATCTATATGATGTTGAGTCAGATCTTTTATGAATTAAATGATTTCACTGACATTCATTCAGTTACTAGTTGGCATTAAGAAAACATGTTTGTAAATCAGAGTCGATGCTTTTAAAAAGCTGTTCACAATATCAGCAGCTTGTGTCCTAATTAAATGTGATACGCTGTGAGAAATCACTGTAAAAGGAGGTTTTCTTAAGAGCCAAATGCCACTCTTTTGTGTTCTAGTGTATATGAAACGGGCTCATCTGACCGATACCTGATCCGTCTATAAACGCCAGTATCCGAGCCGATGCCGTTCCAGGTATCGGATCAGTGCATCCCTAAATTTTAGTCAATGAAAATTATATCTTTAAATGATGATAGTGTGCAAAATGACAAAAAGTGTAAAACTGTAACAGACCACATTTTAAACAAATATTCAAACATTTAGAAAAAATGAAAGACATTTTCTTAATTTAAGCATGTATCAAACACATAAATGATACATATTGTACAAAAACATAACTGTCCTTGTGAATAATGAATAGACTGAAGCATTTGATACTTTTAAGATGTTAGCCTACTGTATTCTGAATTCTTCATGCTTCAGAGATTGTTTTTTTATTTATTTATTTATTTTTTCCCAATTTGGAATGCCCAATTCCCAATGCGCTCTAAGTCCTCGTGGTGGTGTAGTGACTCGCTTTAATCCGGGTGGCGGAGGACGAATCTCAGTTGCCTCCGCGTCTGAGACCGTCAATCTGTGCATCTTATCACGTGGCTTGTTGAGCGCGTTACCGTGGAGACGTAGCACGTGTGGAGGCTTCACGCTATTCTCTGCGGCATCCACGCACAACTCACCACGTGCCCCACCGAGAGCGAGAACCACATTATAGTGACCATGAGGAGGTTACCCCATGTGACTCTACCCTCCCTAGCAACTGGGCCAATTTGGTTGCTTAGGGGACCTGGCTGGAGTCACTCAGCATGCCCTGTATTCGAACTCGCGACTCCAGGTGTGATAGTCAGCGTCAATACTCACTGAGCTGATTGTTATTAATTTTCCTTGTTTATCCAGTTCAGGATATTGCATTACATGTAGCATATTCACAACAACACAGGTTATACAAATTCTGACTATAGCGTGTCACTTCAAGTTCACCTGTTCATTCGCTTCACTCTGCAGATGTAAGTTGTTTTATATACAGTATGTTGTGCATATAGTGATTGAACTCGTATAAAACAGGACGCGTTTTAGTTAGGTAATTAACTCGTATTATTGGATTAGATGAATCCATATCTAATATCTTATTCTATAGACTTTTATCTTGCACTGTAAATATCTTGCAGTATCATTTTTATCTCGTCTTATTTTCTTCGACAGAATGCTTTAATAAAATATTTTAATGCAGCTTTTTCGTCCAAAAGCCCTTCGTTAACCGATGTTTTCATCAGTTATTTCACTGGCGAGATTAACACTGCATGAGGTTTTTTTTTTGGGTGAACTGTACCTTTAAAGGTCAGAGGGTAAAATCTCAGCAAACACAATGACCGACGACAGAGTTCTTCAGGAGTGACAGAGGTCACTCAGTCTGTTCACTTCTAACCGCTGCAGTTCACAAGCGTTTAGATGAAGATCTTTGAACGGCAGCAGGATACAGTACTGACATCATCAACACTGCTGGCAAATCCACAACATACTTACTTGACGGCGATGCCAAAGGCACTGGCTGTACACAACTCTACCATATAAGGACCCTACAGAAGACAGAACACATGAGAGTGACAATACAGTGCTGGTGTGCATTGATAGTCTTAAAGTGACGTAGAAAATATACTTCAATACTAAATGGAAAACAGAACACTCAACAGAGAGGTCTCGGTTGTGATCCTGTGATCTGATTGGTCCACCAGAACACTTCTCTTTTTGTGTTCCCTTCATAAAATGACACTTCTGTGGAGATATGAATTGTAGAGCTGATATTCAGAACAACAGCACACTTGATTTCCTTTCCATACATTTGACTGCTGTGTTAGTATGAATCATTAAATCAGATGTTCTGCATTATCATACACATTTAGTCTTCATTACAGAAGCTCATGTCACCTGTGCTTATTGATAGGAATCACCTGATCAATGCTGATTTCATCACAGAGCTTTTTCGCTGTAATTAATTGTGATAATATTAATATAATCTCATATTTAATAACGGACAGCAGGCTGACAAACAGATTCTATAATGCACTCAGTGACAGCTTATACTGTATTTATGAGTGAATAATGCTGTTGGTATTACTCACTATTTTCACACACACACACACACACACACACACACACACACACACACACACACACACACACACACACACACACACGACACACACTCACACACACACACACACACACACACACTCTCACACACACACTCACTCACTCACTCACACACACACACACACACATATACACTCACACACACACAGACACACACACACACACACTCACACACTCACACACACACACACACACACACACACACAAACACACACTCACACACACACTCACACACAGACACACACACACACACACTCACACACACACACAGACACACACTCACTCACACACACACGCACAGACACACACTCACACACACACACACACACACACACACACACTCTCACACACACACACACACACACACTCACTCACACACAGACACACACACACACACACACACACACTCACTCACACACACACTCACACACAGACACACACTCACACACAACCAGGGTTGGGAGGGTTACTTTTGAAATGTATTCCACTACAGATTACAGAATACATGCTGTAAAATGTAATTTGTAATGTATTTTGTTAGATTACTCAAGGTCAGTAACGTATTCTAAATACTTTGGATTACATTTTCAGCACTGGTAGTTCCCCTTCTGTCACTCACTCGACGTTGTGTCGATGTAGTGACACTAGGGGTCGATCTTGAGAGCCCGAGACACCTTCAGATCTTTGAGAAAAGGATGAGAATTGGCGAGTAGAATTTGCTTGCCACTCTCCCCGACATACGAGTATAAAAGGGAGGCTGGAATGCGGATTCATTCAGATTTTTTCCTTCGGAGTCGAGCGGTTGTATTTCAGCAAGCTGAAAACTACTAATGATCCATTCACCTCTTCAGAAGCGTGTGCTGTTGGATATTCAGTGCACCTTTCGCTGCCTGAACCCGATCCTTCAGTTCGTCCGCTCTCACTACCATCGACAGTGGGGCGGCCGAGGGTTATGCTGCGATACCCCAGGTGGACAGGGCGATCGCGGCACACCTGTGCCCACTGAGCGCCACCACCTGGCGGAGTTGCCCGGCACTCCCTTCCAGAGCCTGTAGGATGACGTC
>NC_059390.1:485000-490000 GCF_019703515.2 Myxocyprinus asiaticus
TATAAGAGCTTATTACAGTCAATGACTGTGTGTGGAAAGATACTCAAAACCAAACATGCGCTGTGGAGAGAGAGAGAATCTGTGTCACCCACTCAGCTAAAGAAAAGTCCCTTTAAGGCTCGTCTCACATTATTGTCAGACTTTTGACCATCAACATGAAGTCTGGTAATTTCTGCAGATTATTCTGGACAAGAACTGCCCACTTAGACAGGAAGAGACCGTCTGACAGACATGCAAAGTGACCACAGTTTGTTTCGTTTTACATGCCGTTTCCAGGCTGGTTTATCTGAAATAGATGATGCCACAAAAGACTGAACAGTGCCCATCTTTTTAGTCATCTTGGTTCCAGAAGTATTTTTTTACCATTTAAAAGGGATTTCATAAAAGAGTTGTGTGCCATAGCAACCAGCTCTGAATCACAACGTTACAAACTTTGATTTGAAGCTTAAAAGTATTTGAAAATCGGGGGGCCTGGGTAGCTCAGCAAGTAAAGACGCTGACTATCACACCTGGAGTCGTGAGTTCGAATCCAGGGCGTGCTGAGTGACTCCAGCCAGGTCTCCTAAGCAACCAAATTGGCCCAGTTGTTAGGGAGGGTAGAGTCACATGGGGTAACCTCCTCGTGGTTATAATATGGTTCTCGCTCTCGGTGGGGCGTGTGGTGAGTTGTGCATGGATGCCGTGGAGAATAGTGTGAAGCCTCCACATGCGCTACAGTTTCCGCTGTAACACGCTCAACAAGTCACATGATAAGATGCATGGATTGACGGTCTCAGATGCAGAGGCAACTGAGATTCGTCCTCCGCCACTTAGATTGAGGCGAGTCACTATGCCACCACGAGGACTTAGAGCACATTGGGAATTGGGCATTCCAAATTGGGGAGAAAATTTCAATTTATAATGATTAAATAATTATAAATATGTATTATAAATAGTTCAGATAATTAAAATGCATGACAGTATTGTGGCAGATGAGAAAAGTATTGATTAAATAAATTGTTTATTTCCATATTATTGAACATAAGTCTGTCATTGGCCTACAGTCCACAGAAATCCATTTTGCAATTGAATTCATCAATCGGACAGATTGTACGAGCTTTTCTAAGGACACGTCAATATACACATACGTCAGACAGACATTTAGAGTGTCTCACTTTGGTTGCATCGGGTCATAAGCACAGTGTTTTTAGGTTGCTGTGTAAAATTAAACGTAGTTTGAATCTTAGAAAATCACGTCTGAGATTTCTGCATTCAGAATTGCGTTCCGTCCAGCTGTGTTTGAACGCAAGAACGCATCCTCATCATGTGCTGTCGCTGGTGTCAAGCTGGAGTTTGGTTTGTTCTCTGTACAGCTGGAGTTGCACTTACTGCCCCTTGCTGAGAACAAGTGGTGCTTCAAGCTTGAATTTCTCTGATTGAAAGAATATTCCGGGTTCAATACAAGTTAAACTCAATTAATAGCAATTGTGGCATAATGTTGATTACCACAAAAAATTATTTCCACTCATCCCTCCTTTTTTAAAAAAGAAAAAACATGGAATATTCAGAATCAGAATGAGCTTTATTGCCAAGTATGCTTACACATACAAGAAATGTATCTTGGTGACAGAAGCTTCCAGTGCACAAACAATGGTGAGTGGGGTCAATGTTGGGGTGTTCCTCGTAAAGTCCGCTATCATCTCTACTGTTTTGAGCGTGTTCAGCTCCAGGTTATTTTGACTGCACCAGACAGCCAGCAGTTCAACCCCCATTCTGTATGCAGACTCATTGTCATCCTGGATGAGGTCGATGACAGTAGTGTCGTCTGCAAACTTCAGGAGCTTGACAGAGGGGTCCTTGGCAGTGCAGTCGTTGGTGTAGAGGGAGAAGAGTAGTGGGGAGAGCACACATCCCTGGGGGACATCAGTGCTGTACGTACAGGTGCTGGAAGTGAATCCCCCTGTCTCACTAGCTGCTGCCTGTCCATCAGAAAGCTGGTGATCCACTGACAGACAGAGGTGGGAACAGAGAGTTGGTTTAATTTGGTCTGGAGAGAATCTGGGATGATGGTGTTTCAAGCCGAACTGAAGTCCACAAAAAGGATCCTTGCATATGTCCCTGGTCTGTCCAGATGTTGCAGGATATGATGCAATCCCATGTTGACTGCATCATCCACAGACCTGTTTGCTCGATAGGTAAACTGCAGGGGATCCAGAAAGGGTCCAGTGATGTCCTTCAGGTGGGCCAACACTAGTCTCTCAAATGACTTCTTGACCACAGATGTCAGAGCGACAGGTCTGTGGTCATTAAGTCCTGTGATTTTGGGTTTCTTTGGGATGGGGATGATGGTGGAGCATTTGAAGCAGCAGGGAACTTCACACTGCTCCAGTGATCTGTTGAAGATCTGTGTGAAGATGGGGGCCAGCTGGTCAGAACAGGATTTTAGGCAAGTGGGTGAAACACCGTCTGGGCCCTGTTCTTTCCTTGTCTTTTGTTTCTGGAAGACCCGGCACACATCGTCTTCACAGATCTTAAGTGCAGGTTGAGTAGCAGGAGGGGGGTGGAGGGGGGTGGAAGGAGGTGTTGGTGTTTGTGTGAAGTGAAGGTCAAAGCGGGTGTGGGGTGTGAGACTGGGCTTTTCAAATCTACAGTAAAACACATTCAGGTCGTCAGCCAGTAGTTGATTCCCTACAGAGTTGGGGGATGGTGTCTTGTAGTTAGTAATGTCTTTCAGGCTTCTCCACACTGATGCAGGGTCGTTAGCTGAAAACTTGTTTTTCAGCTTCTCAGAGTATCTTCTTTTAGCCACTCTAATCTCTTTTGTCAGTGTGTTTCTGGCCTGATTGTACAAGATTTTATCCCCACTTCTGTAAGCATCCTCTTTGGCCTGACAAAGCTGCCTGAGTTTTGCCGTATACCATGTTTTTTCATTGTTGAACATTAAATAAATCCAAGTAGGAATGCACATATCCTCACATAAACTAATATATGATGTCACAGTATCTGTGAGCTCATCCAGATTGGTGTCTGCAGCCTCAAAAACACTCCAATCAGTGCAGTCAAAGCAGGCTTGTAGTTCCAGCTCTGCTTCATTGGTCCATCACTTTACAGCCTTTACTACAGTCGTGAGTTTGAATCCAGGGCATGCTGAGTGACTCCAGCCAGGTCTCCTAAGCAACCAAATTGACCCGGTTGCTAGCAAGGGTAGAGTCACATGGGGTAACCTCCTCATGGTTGCGATTAGTGGTTCTCGCTCTCAATGGGGCACGTAGTAATTTGTGTGTGGATCGCGGAGAGTAGCATGAGCCTCCACATGCTGTGAGTCTCCGCGGTGTCATGCACAATGAGTCACGTGATAAGATGCGTGGATTGAAGATTTTAGAAGTGGAGGCAACTGAGACTTGTCCTCCGCCACCCGGATTGAGGTGAGTAACCGCGCCACCATGAGGACCTACTAAGTAGTGGGAATTGGGCATTCCAAACTGGGGAGATCAAATTAAAAATTAAAAAAAGACGACTGGCTCTTTTCATTGAAAGGTGGGATGTGAACTACTACAGCCACTAAAGCGGTCAAGGTTTGACTGGTGAGTATGGTTCAGTGTGCCCCTGCTGGCAGATGTTGTAACAACACCATTCTGAGGCTAAAAGCGTTTTTCTCTATTGTCAGCCATTCAAAAGTAGTAACTTTTTGCAAGCAACATGTAAATCACAAGTATGACTGCTAATGGTTAAAGAAATCCAGGTATGATAGACCTACTTGTTAACACCATATTGAGTGTATTGAGAATTTTTCTTCTAGTAGACCATAGAAGGATTTCTCTATGACTTTTTATGAGCTGAAACAGAGCACTTAGACGACGTAAAAAAATGTGATTATTTGTGTTATGCGAGTTATGCTGTCCTGTAGCTTTGACGAAGATGCTGTTGAGATGCGTTTTCATAAAATAACAGCTGAACTCAGAGCCTGAAACATCCAGACCACCAGACGAGCAGAACTTCATAAATATCAGCACTGCAATAACATCAGTAAAGTTATAGCTGTAATTCTGATGGAGAATGAGAAACTGAACGCACAAACTCCATCTGTTTATCAACGACTGACGGACACAGACTAAAGACACAGAGAAAAACATTGAAAGCATTTATGAATCCATTATGCCATTACCCACATCAGTGGTTTGACATATCTCACAGGAAATTGAAAGTCTGAGGGACAATGGCAGTTATTAGCGATGACATTTCTTTCGGTTTGACGTGACGTGGGGACACGCTAAAAATAACAAGTGTAGAATAGAGAAAAGGATGATCAAATGAACATGCAGAGTTAGTAAACCTTAAAGAAACAGTTCACCCAAAAATGTAAATTCTCTCATCATTTACTCACCCTCATGCCATCCCAGATGTGTATGACTTTCTTTCTTCTGCTGAACACAAATGAACTCCAAACTCCAGTAATCTCACATGTGTCTCAGTTGAGATCTCAACAATGTCTCAAACTGTGCTCAGATTTGCTCAACAAGTCTCAGAGATCTCGATATAAACTCAAACATTTCTCATCAGATTCTCTCAACATCATATTATCTGATCTACGGTATCTACATTGATTTAAATGTATGTCAACAACTGACTCATTTGTGTCTTTTTTATTTCTCCTGATGAATTTTAGGAGAAACATCTGAGACAAAGTTGATGAAGCTTAAAGGGACAGTTCACCCAAAAATTTAAATTCTCTCATCATTAGCTCACCCTCATGACATCCCAGATGTGTGTGACTTTCTTTCTTCTGCAGAACACAAATGAAGATTTTTAGAAGAATATTTCAGCTCTGTAGGTCCATACAATGCAAGTGAATGGTGACCAGAACTTTGAAGCTCCAAAAAGCACATAAAGGCAGCATAAAAGTAATCCATCAGACTCCAGTGGTTTAATCCATGTCTTCAGAAGTGATATGATAGGTGTGGGTGAGAAACAGATCAATATTTAAGTCCTTTTTTACTATAAATCTCCACCTTTGATCAGCC
>NC_059390.1:495000-537500 GCF_019703515.2 Myxocyprinus asiaticus
ACACAGTCACAAACACACACACACACTCACTCACACACAAACACAGTCACAGACAGACAGACAGACAGACACACAAAGTCACAGACAGACACACGCACACAAACACACACACACACACACTCACACTCACACACACACACACACACACACACACACACACACACACAACTTTCTCACACACACACAAACACAGTCACAGACAGACACACACACAAACTCACACACACACAAACACAGTCACAGACACACAAACACACACACACAAAGTCACAGACAGACACACACACACAAACACAAACACAGTCGCAGACACACACACTCACACTCTTTCTCACACACACACAAACACAGTCGCAGACACACACACTCACACTCTTTCTCACACACACACAAACACAGTCACAGACAGACACACACACACACACAAAGTCACAGACAGACACACACACACAAACACAGTCGCAGACACACACACTCACACAACAATACACAAGCATATAGTGAGTCCGATATATATCGGTTATCTGCACAAATCTGTGGCGATAGTTGTTTTTGTTTATTATTTGTATTATTCTCTGTGGCCTGTGCTGGGAATTCTACAGTAGATTTGAAATGTATTTTTATAGTGATCTGTATTACACTGCAAATGCTTTTGATTGAGCTCAACTTGTATTGAACCAAGAATATTCCATTAAATTTAGAGTAATGTAACGGAGCCAAGTCATTTCAAAATAAGATTCAACTGTGTTTTGGGCTTGTTTACAGTTAAAGTACCGCATTATGCAGCAAACCGTAATTTGGGATATTGATTGATTAATAAACTGCATGGGATTTTATTTATTTTGGACTCTTGTAGCCTCAGTGTCTGTATATATAATAAGAATAATGTCTTTAAATATCAGGCCGATTAATCAGTTTTCTGCCTTTTCCACCACCTTAGTTATCTTACCAGAATCTGCAAAATCCACTATCGGCCGACCTCTACGTCATACATGTTTAAATCAAGCACATTTAAAAGCAACAGAAGTTGACACAAAGGGCTGCACAATTCAGAAAAACACAAAAGAAATCATAATAAAAAGAATGATTCCCATCTAACTAGTAAGACTCAAACAGAAAGAACAGAAAAAGGAAATAATGATCATAGACTTCACAACAGTATCACCTCAGTAAAACCTTAAAAGTGTGTTTTAAATGTGCCTCATTTAGCAGCTTGTTGCATTAATGATACTAATTTTAGATGTGACTCTGATGTGATTAATGAAGTGCATTCGACTGAAACTACTGAAAGTGTGCATGACTACGCTGCATGTTTGAATAAATGACCGATTATAACGCTTTTCTCCATCAAATGATGAATTACTGATGCCACGATCAACAGAAGATATCCACAAACATCCATGTTCAACACAATTCAGTTTACTGTCTGCGTCTGTGCCCTCTGTCAGTGGATATTTACTGCACATGTTGATGGACGCTGTTCACACATGCAATTATTTCTGTTTATTAAAGCGTGAAGTGGAGGTGGGAAGCAATTGAAGGCGATTTTATCCTCATATAGGCAGCAAAATGACATCCTCTCATAAATATACAGAATATGCAGGATTATATACTGTAACAGCTGGAAAATGGTGCAATGAAACATTGAAATTTCAACTAAATAAAAACAACATCTGTGGCCTGACAACAGCACTAAATTACCACTGTATCAATCACATCTATCTATACGTGTGTGTGTGTGTGTGTGTGTTATCAGCTGTGCAGCATAAACGTGCCCGAGCGAGTGTCTGTCAGTGAATGGGGTTCTGGGAAGCTTATACAGGGTCATATACAAAGGTCATGACATTCAGCTAGAGGAAGTGACCCATTGACCTTTTGCAGAAAATCTGTTTATGGTTTAAACAAGCAACCAGAACAAGAAACAACAGATAAATGAACAAACAGTACAGGCCAAAGATACACGGATGATATATTTAATAATAGCAAAATACAATCCAAACAGAGATATTTCATGTCAACTGAAATGTTGGATTCTGTTATTACTTTTTCTGAAGAAAGATACATATAAATAGTGATGAAAGCATAAAATATTAAAGGTCATGAATCAAGTTACAGAGTAAGCCGTTATTTTGTAGAGGGGGGTCAAAATGACAATTTCTGCCTGTGTTTTGAGCAAAACTACAGGTCAAAACTAACCTTAGGAAGATGTCAGCATCATGATTTTATTTTTTCACAGAGATAGATTGATCTATTACTAAAATCAGTTGACTTCAGCATCTCTTGTTGCATTATATGCCAACGGTGTGAGTCCAAAAATGGGAAAAAAACACTTTTTTATGTCGTTTTTTCAAAGTTGGAGTGCCTATAACTCCAGAAGTTTTAAATATATCTTAATATCCTTTTAGATTCTGCTTCAGAATAAGCTTTTCTTTTTGTATCTTTATTTTTAAGGCCCTATATGATTAAATCCCAGAGATGCAGCATTCAGAACGTGGCTTCATCAAGAAATTGTTCAATTTTACCAATTTTCAATGGTCGAAAACTATGATTTTGGAGCAAAACTACAGGTCAAAAACTAACCTTAGGAAGGTGTCAGCATCATGATTTTATTTTTTCACAGAGATAGATAGATCTATTACTAAAATCAGTTGACTTAAGCACCTCTTGTTGCTTTATATGTCAATGACGTGAGTCCAAAAATGGGAAAAAACACTTTTTTATGTCGTTTCTTTCAAAGTTGGAGTGCCTGTAACTCCAGAAGTTTTAAAGATATCTTAATATCCTTTTAGATTTTGCTTCAGAATAAGCTTTTCTTTTTGTATCTTCATTTTTAAGGCCCTATATAATTAAATCCCAGAGATGCAGCACTCAGAACATGGCTTCCAATTTTACCCATTTTCAATGGTCGAAAACTATGATTTTGGAGCAAAACTACAGGTCAAAAAACTAACCTTAGGAAGATGTCAGCATCATGATTTTATTTTTACACAGAGATAGATAGATCTATTACTAAAATCAGTTGACTTCAGCACCTCTTGTTGCTTTATATGTCAATGACGTGAGTCCAAAAATGGGAAAAAACACTTTTTTATGTCGTTTTTTCAAAGTTGGAGAGCCTATAACTCCAGAAGTTTTAAAGATATCTTAATATCCTTTTAGATTTTGCTTCAGAATAAGCTTTTCTTTTTGTATCTTTATTTTTAAGGCCCTATATGATTAAATCCCAGAGATGCAGCACTCAGAACATGGCTTCCAATTGTACCCATTTTCAATGGTCGAAAACTATGATTTTGGAGCAAAACTACAGGTCAAAAAACTAACCTTAGGAAGGTGTCAGCATCATGATTTTATTTTTACACAGAGATAGGTAGATATATTACTAAAATCAGTTGACTTCAGCACCTCTTGTTGCTTTATATGTCAATGGTGTGAGTCCAAAAATGGGAAAAAAACACTTTTTTTATGTCGTTTTTTCAAAGTTGGAGTGCCTATAACTCCAGAAGTCTTAAAGATATCTTAATATCCTTTTAGATTCTGCTTCAGAACAAAGTTTCCTTTTCATAAATTCATTTGTAAGGCCCTTCATGGTTAAATCCCAGAGATATGGGGCTCTCAATGTGGCTCCATTTGAAAATTCTAACATTTTACCCATTTTCAGTGGTTGAAAACCAAATGTGGTAAACATGGTATGAAGCTAGTTTTTCTTGTCCAACAAAGCAAAGGTCTGAAGTACAAGCAATGCTGAATCTAGAAATGTATTTTTCGCGAGTCCAAAAGTACACTAATTTCATTACTAAATACAAATAAATAAATAAAAAAAAAAGACTAAATCCAATACTATTTTGATCAAAATAATTCGTCCATGAGACGAGTGTGTCTGATACAGTCAGAGCCATTAGACAGCACTAATCGATCACTAGATAAAATCTGCTCTGTGTTCAGACCCTGGAGCATTAATTGATCATTTAATCAGTTCAGATTGTGTGTCAGGAAATTTCCATGTCAACGGCAGGCTGGGATTGATACAGAATTTCCGTTCTGTGTTTGTGATGAAGAGCAGGACAGGATCTGACATAAGGAGAGCTTGTGGGAATACTGTGGGAATATTAGATTGATGATTTTATTCTACTGCATTTTAACAGCAAAAGCAGATAAATCTGTTGAGACCATGTTAGATTACAACAATAAAAGCAGCTGCACTAATATTAACTAAAACCACAATATTAATAATGAAAATATTCGGGGTTCTGGGTATCTCAGCGAGTATTGACGCTGACTATCACACCTGGAGTCACGAGTTTGAATCCAGGGTGTGCTGAGTGACTCCAGCCAGGTCTCCTAAGCAACCAAATTGGCCCAGTTGCTAGGGAGGGTAGAGTCACATGGGGTAACCTCCTCGTGGTCACTATAATGTGGTTCTCGCTCTCGGTGGGGCTCGTCTCCATGGTAACGCACTCAACAAGCCACGTGATAAGATGCACGGACGCAACTGAGATTCGTCCTCTGCCACCCGGATTGAGGCGAGTCACTGTGCCACCACGAGGACTTGGAACGCATTGGGAATTGGGCATTCCAAATTGGGGAGAAAATAAAAAATAATGAAATTATTCCACACTCTGAATTCTGATTGGATGAATCGTTTTTGAAACCTTTGTAAAACACAGACAAATGCACATTCAGTGCAGTATTAATGCACAGAGTTTCTACGTTGCCTGGCAACCGTAAACAGACTACAGTCATGGGCCGTTCACAAAAGACGTGTTGTGTTTAAAAACAGCTTAACGCAGTGCAACAGAACGAAACAGAATGCATACGTCTAAAGGCGTGTTTTTAAAAGTTGAACTTCTTTTAACTTTACACAACGTGGTGCTCACAGTGTGAGACACTGAAAAACAGCGAGACGCATCACAAAATTCAAAGGTGTCCTTCCAATGCATATTCACATAAATCAACAATTAAATAGCAAAGACGGTTGCAAGATTTCGAGTCCTGTGTTTCGAGTGAACTACAGAACTGCATCATCACCATGACAACATCAATTAGATTGCCTTAATCAGTGGTAGTTACTCTGGTTTTGTCTAATGTAGTTACACAACAGCAGATGTCAGAGCAGCGCTGCTGTTGCTTTCTGAGCTCTTTTGAACTGAAACTAGAAAATGATTTGATCTATTAACCTGCAGAACTCTGTGTTCAGAATAATTGCACTATTAAATCTCTTACCCGATCTTCCCTTTTCAAACTCTTTGATAAGATAAAAAGCTTTGACCTTTCTCATAATGGAGAAATGTGGGTCAAAGAAAATGCAATTTCTGAGGATGATTCATAACAGTGAAGTTTGACCCGCTAAAACAGGCTGAAAACAGCACAAGAACCTCCGGACACAAACTGAGCCAGTCCAAACACAACAAATAAAACACCACACAATAAACTGCACAAACACTGATTTAATGGAGTTTAGATGAGGAGAGTTTGGTTTGGGGTTTCATACTTTATGTATATTTGCCCTTTAATGATATTTAATGATATCAGGATGATAAAAGACAATCTGACACATCAAGTCACTATATGATTCCAGAATGACACCAGATTGACAAGTGCAGTTTTCTTGTCTATGTTGATGTATAAGTAAATATTATTTATGATTAGTAGTTATCTTTACAATGTGTCATCATGTATCAATCCTAAAGTAGAAAACCTTGTCATTTTTATGTGCTAATTTAAGCAAATGTTTTGCATAAACATAGTGTTCTGTGCACGTGTTGACATGTGCGTGCGCAGCTCTGTAACTTATTTCCATCGCCTGTAATGCAAGGTAATGTTGTCTAATAGATTAGATAGAATGCATAAAGCTGTTGTATGTCATGTGGTACATGATTAAACGTGTTTATAAGTACAAAATGTGAAATTTTCTAATACAATTGTCATTTAAATTTTACTAACTTTATTGAAGTACAGTGTACATCTGATTTGTAAGTAAAAGTTACCGTATTAACTTTAGTTCAGTTTACTCACTCACTTTAGTCCATATTATGTCAAGAATTAAAAAGTAGGGTCTGGGTATCTCAGCGAGTATTGACGCTAACTATCACCCCTGGAGTCGCGAGTTTGAATCCAGGTTGTGCTGAGTGACTCCAGCCAGGTCTCCTTAGCAACCAAATTGACCCGGTTGCTAGGGAGGGTAGAGTCACATGGGGTAACCTCCTCGTGGTTGCTATAATGTGGTTCTCGCTCTCGGTGGGGCGCGTGGTGAGTTGAGCGTGGATGCTGCGGAGAATAGCGTGAAGCCTCCACACGTGCTACGTCTCCACGGTAACACGCTCAACAAGTCACGTGATAAGATGCGCGGATTGACGGTCTCAGACGCGGAGTCAACTGAGATTCGTCCTCCGCCACCCGGATTGAGGCGAGTCACTACACCACCATGAGGACTTAGAGCACATTGGGAATTGGGCATTCCGAATTGGGGAGAAAATGGAAGAAAAAAATCAAATAAATGACGATTTAAACAACTCAAATAATACAAGAGTTTAAACAGAAAAATTAATGTTAGTGATTTTATAAAAAAAAAAAAAAGAAGAAGTAAAAGTAGATTTTACTTAATTTTATACCATTAAAATTTACTTTTTTGTAAAACTGCAAAAACATGTGAAATAAAAATTAAGTAAATCTTACTAGTAATTTTTTTCAGTGTACACGATTAAACGTGTTCGTAAGTAAAGTTCAAAATGTGACATGTTCTAATATGTTTATTTAAATTTTACTAACTAGTTTATTAAATTACCATGCATATCATATTTGTAAGTAAAAGTTACTGTATTTACTAAAATATATAAGTTAAATTGACTCACTCACTTTAATCAATATTATGTAATGAAGTTCAGTAGATTTTACTTCATTTAATACCATTAAGATGTACTTGCAAAATAAATCTTACTAGTAATAGTGGGACATATAGCCAGTAGTCTTTAGTTTATGTCACAGACATGAACTCTCATTTTCTACTTGCATTTGTTGATGCACAATGTGAACAAGATGATGTCATCAATATTTTTGGCCCATATTCCTGGAATAGAAAGACTGTACATTTAAAAGTGTATATCTGTTAAAAGTTTATTTTGTCATGTTTTAGGAGTACACTTCCATATACATGTCCTCAAAAATATAGACATCAACTAAAACACACATCATGGGTTCTTGAAAAACATGGAGCCGCTGGTTACGTAAAGTTGTATGTTCTCTTCTGTTCAGTGTCAAAGTGATTGTTCAAACCCTTACGAAATTCAAGAGTTCATGGCAAATTTGCCACTGATAATTTTCAAATGAGCTTTACGGCAAACTTGCGGCAAATTGTTCATTGTTGCCAAAGGTTTGCTGCAGGTTCACCACTTTAGAGTTGCGAAGAGCTGCAAGATTTGTGGCACATTTGCAGCTAGTTTAGATTTTTTGTAAGGAAACTGTGAATGAAAGTGTCAGTGTTGGAAACGGATCCTCACTCGATTCTCATTCACGTGCACTCAAGAATGTGACAGAAGCGTCAGATAAATCACTGTGACCGCAACACAAACCTCACCGCTACATTACTGCATTCTGTTACGCCACATGAGAAGACGGCACCAGAGGAGGGACATTTACAAAATACACACAGAGACAGAGATAGAGAGGCTATTAACTGGCTGAATCAGCTGAGACGTTGTGTCTCGTTGTGTCAGACAGGAAGTTAATGGAATCGAATGATAAATGGCCACTCGACTCTCACCTACACAAAAACACCATCAGCTGACAGAAGACACACATTGTGTTCAGAATGGAATACTACTGTAGCAAACTAACTCAATACTGCACTGTACAAAATACCGTGAACGTGTTTCAGGCTTTACGGGATATAATTTTGATGCCTGTATATTTTACGGTTCACTACCGTTAACATCATTCAGTTATATAAACTTGATATACTAGCCTTCTGGAACTATAAAAGTCTGCTTTTCACTTTAAAATGTGTTGTTCATCACTCTAGTTACCACAAAAGGCCACATGATGACTTAAAGTTCATCAAGAGCGTAATAATTACTACACATGTAGAGACAGTACTGTATGCAGAGTACACAGTGTTACACAAACTAAACACATGTGGGGTAACACATGTGACACTAAAAGAATACAGTAAACAATAACTAAACTACATTATATATATATATATAAAGTAAAATAAATAAAGAGAAACATGACTATTCCCAAAAAATATAATAAAATGTGATGGGTCACGCAGAGACTTCTGGAATGTTTTTCACCGTAATCTGATCAATAGTTTAGCGTATAAAGTACAAGTATTCTCTTGTTAAACATCATATTATTTTTACCTTTAATTATACGGTAAAATAATACTTTTTACATCTAAATTACTGAGATTTTTAACAGTGAACTGTCAACTATTTTTTACAGTTTTTACTGTAAAATTACATGTATTTTCTTGTTAAATAAATCATAATGTTTTACTAAATATGTTAAAGTAACTACTCATTAAACAATTCACTTTTTTAAATTTTATTTTACCATTAAAATTACTGAGATTTTTTTACAGTGAACTGTCTACTATTTTTACAGTTTTTTACTGTAAAATTACATGTATTTTCTTGTTAAATATATTATCATTTTTACTGTATATGATAAAGTAACTACCCATTAACCAATTAACTTTTTTATATTCTTTTACCGTTAAAATTATGCACATTTTTAACAGTGAACTGTCTAATATTTTTAGTTTTTACTGTAAAATTACATGTATTTTCTTCTTAAATATATTATAATTTTTACCATATATGTTAAAGTAACTACCCGTTAAACAATTAACTTTTTTAAATTTTATTTTACCATTAAAATTACTGAGATTATTTACAGTGAACTGTCAACTATTTTTACAGTTTTTTACTGTAAAATTACATGTATTGTCTTGTTAAATATATTATAATTTTTACTGTATATGTTAAAGTAACTACCCGTTAAACAATTAACTTTTTTAAATTTTATTTTACCATTAAAATTACTGAGATTTTGTACAGTGAACTGTCAACTATTTTTACAGTTTTTTTACTGTAAAATTACATGTATTTTCTTGTTAAATATATTATCATTTTTACTGTATATGCTAAGGTAACTACCCATTAACCAATTAACTTTTTTATATTCTTTTACCATTAAAATTATGCACATTTTTAACAGTGAACTGTCTAATATTTTTTACAGTTTTTACTGTAAAATTACATGTATTTTCTTCTTAAATATATTATAATTTTTTACTGTCTATGTTAAAGTAACTACTCATTAACCAATTAAATTTTTTAAATTTTATTTTACCATTAAAATTACTGAGATTTTTTACAGTGAACTGTCTACTATTTTTACAGTTTTTTTTACTGTAAAATTACATGTATTTTCTTCTTAAATATATTATAATTTTTTACCGTCTATGTTAAAGTAACCACCCATTAACCAATTAAATTTTTTAAATTTTATTTTACCATTAAAATTACTGAGATTTTTTACAGTGAATTGTCAACTATTTTTACAGTTTTTTACTGTAAAATTACATGTATTGTCTTGTTAAATATATTATCGTTTTTTACCGCATATGTTAAAGTAACCACCCATTAACCAATTAAAACCAATAAAACCAATTAAAAACCATTAAAATTATGGATTTTTTTTTTTACAGTGTACTGTGTGCTATTTGTTCAGATAGTATGTGAAACAGTGTGCATTTAGCAAAGCTGAATGTTTTAAACAGTAGTATGCTACAATGCCATCACATGACCTCATGACATTGCGTGTTTATCTCAGCGAGAGTTGTCCTTGGAAATAAAAATGGTTATTTTGTTGTTGTTTTTTTATTCAGTGCATACTACAGTTTGAAATGTTTAGTGTAGAATAATGCTTACTGTTTCACATACTATTTCTAAAAATAAAAAAAATTTAGTATGCAACGTGCCATTAAATAGAAAGCAAGCGCTCCATTCCAAACAGTCTGTGATAATGAAATGACTCTCCTGCAGTAAATCAACATCTTTAATCACGACAGCGGACCAGCGCTCAAGAGGTGTTTATGACCTAACAAATAATGAAGACAAAGTTTGTAACTGTGACCCAGTTGAGTCGAGTGTGCTGGATAACACTGGGAGAACACTCAGATTCCTGCCAGGACATTTTAAGTGGAACCAGATGAAAACTGAGATACTTTACAGGGAATTCATGCACGCTCATTTCTGAACATGTGAAACAGATTCATCAGTCGGTGTGTTTGCCGACACTCTGCCCTTTAATGGACTAGTTCATCCAAAAATGAGCATTCTGTGATTATTTACTCACTCTGATGTTGTTCCAAACATGTATGCTATTATTTTTTCCATAAAACATATTTTAATATGATCATATTTTGCATCTCATGCACACAACAACAGTTCAAACAGGACGTAAAATCACCATAAAAATATCCCAAAAGCACTCCATATGATTAATGCGCTATAAGGTCAGTTGATAGTTTCTTGTGAGGAACAGAACCACATTTATGTTGTTATTCACGGCAAATCTTCACCTCCATTGAAGCTCTGAAATCTTTTTCATGTCTGCATTCAGTTTAAATGTTTCTGGATTCTTTCCATTTTTTAATCTGGAATGATGAGGTTGAGTAAATAATGACATAATTGTTATTTTTGTGTGAACGACCCTTTTAAGTTGAAAATACTGCACATAATAGAAACACTCTTTATTGGACTGAAGCGCAGTTATTATTGTTAACAAAAACTCAAATGAAAACATTTTTTGTTAATTGAAATAAAAATCAAAACTGAAACTTAACATACTTCTGTATAACTCCAGAACGAACTAACATAAAATAAAATGACTGTAGGTTTAGTTTTTGATACACAGTAGTGTGAATATGGGCAAAGTGGGACACTTTTGAAATTGTACTTTTTTTGTCACTTTTAATTATGATCCAAATGCCACATAATCTGATATTATACCTTTATAGAAAGCTTAGGACGTTTCCTACCTCAGTCAAAAGTAGAAATGAAGAAATACTCAATACTGTGAGACAGACCCTCTTTTCACCAAATCTCAGATTTCTTTCAGGGACAGATTGAAATTATTTTTTATATTTGCTTACATGCTTTCACATCGTAAATCATCACCTTAAAAATATTCACCTCAAATTTCTTTTCCATTGTTTTTCACACCGATGGTCATAAAATGAGCTCTGCCACACATCCTGAAGTAAAATCATCCATTTAAAACCTCAAAAAGTTCCATGTTTGCTTCTCAAAGATTAGTTAAGAAATGATTTTTAACCATTTAAAGTGAACGATTGAACATAAGTCTCTCATTGGTGCACAGTAATCCATTATGCAATTAAATACATCAATCCGTCTGAAATAGATTTATAATAAGAGCTTTTTTAAGGACGCGTCAATGCACACATGCATCAAACGGCGCTGTCAGAGCACTTTGGTTGCATTGAGTCATAAACAGTGTTTTTAGGTCGCTGTGTAAAATTAAACGTAGTTTGAATCTTAGAAAATCACGTCTGAGATTTCTGCATTCAGAATTGCGTTCCGTCCAGCTGTGTTTGAACGCAAGAACGCGTCCTCATCATGTGCTGTCGCTGGTGTCAAGCTGAAGTTTGGTTTGTCCTCTGTACAGCTGGAGTTGCACTTACTGCCCCCTGCTGAAAATAGGGAGCAAGTGAGCATCCTATATCTCTCTGTGCAGTTAAGTGCATTCACTCCTAAAATCTGATCAAAAGTTCAGTTTCAGGCTGCAGATGATGTTTGGATCACTCAACATGTTTGACAGACATGTGACAATGATAATCAGTACATAGATTCAGAATTTATAATGTATCATTTTATTTTAACATGATTGACAGTGATTGGATGATGCTGGACATTACTTTGAATCAGAATTAATTATGATAATTTATGATGTAATGTCTGTACATGTGAACAAGTAACAATTCACTCTCTCCATCTGTCTGTCTGTCTGTCTGTCTCTTCAGCTCTCGTGGTGCGATTCCTGACCAAGCGCTTCATCTGGGAGTATGACCCCACACTCGGTGAGACACACACACACACACACACACACATGTGATTTTAACAATGCTGAAGGTTTGTTCCACACTAGGGGTGTGCAGCGATGCCATTATCTGTATCTGTTCATATGATAGAATGATCTGTATCTGTCTCTGTATTCGGATAGAACCGGGTGTGGGCGGGGCTTAAACCAGAAGTGCGTCAAAACTAAATGAAACGCCCATTTTTAAGTGTCACTCTTACATTTATAGTTTCTATAAATAAAACATGCCTTTTCATAATAATAGCCTAATTATGAAACTATTATTTAAAAAAATATTCTTTTATTCTTTTTTTCTTACCAGATGATGCTGAATTCGTAGGCTACATTAACTGTGGAATATGTTGTGTTTTCTCCTGGTATTTCAGATATTAATATCTGCTGAAACAGTATTATCGTTTATGTCTGTGCATGTATAATATTATTCTGGAGGCACGAGGTGTCAAGCAAAATGTGAAACGTCAAGCACACTTTTTACAGTGAATTTTAAATACAAATTCAAACATTAAAAGCAATTAAAATAAATTGATATAGCTTACAAACAGGTGAAAGTCCCGTAAGTCTATCGGGACTTTTTACGATAGGACACCATTATTTAGTTAAATAATAATAATAATAATAATAATAATGCTAATTTATATAGCGCCTTACCAGAGGTAACGCAGTTTAAAGAAGAAGAAAAAGACAGAGCATGTTTCAGTTTCCTCGTTTTACATGAGGAGGAATATTCCTAATAGATAAATACTCTATGGAGCAGTTTAACTTTTTTCGGAATAACGTCTTAATCAGTTAATTTCCTTAATCGCTGATGTGGACATAAATGTTGTCAACTTTAAGAGACGGATAGACGAGCTCCGACGTGAAATCATCACTTCAGGTCATTAATTTAACATCGCGCTCATGTTTAGGCTATAAATGAATACATGGGAATCACGTGTGAATTGTGTGATACATTAACAGACATTTCAAGAAATGGAAAGTGTATCTGATGTCGTATCTTAATGTTACACTTGACAAGCTCCAGACGCGCACAATTAACAGAGACCGCACACATCCGATCGGAAATCACACCGTGCGCATTTTCATTCATAAAGGTTTACGCTTTAGAAATATTAGCTGCACATATTCATAAATTCTTTGTAATTTTGTATATGTTTATTTAAAATGTCGCTTTATCCTTGTGCCTCTTGAATAATCAGTTATATGAATATTTTTTATATTATTCGGATGAATCCATTATTCGTTTTTAAGATTATTCGTGCCTTTCCGAATAAGGTATTCGGCTTCGGGCACATCCCTATTACACTCACCCACACACACACACACACACACACACCCACACACTCGCAAACACACACACGCAAACACACACGCAAAACACACACACAAAACATACACACACACACACACTCACCCACACACAAACACATGCAAACACACACACAAACACACACGCACATACACACACACACAAACACACACAAACACGGACAAACACACACACACACACACACACACACGCAAACACACAAACATACGCAAACACACACACTCATCCACACACACACACACACACACACACGCAAACATACACACACACACACACACTCACCCACACACAAACACACGCACGCAAACACACACACAAACACAGACAAACACACACACACATAAACATACGCAAACACACACACACACACACACACACACACACGCAAACATACGCAAACACACACACTCATCCACACACACACACACACGCAAACATACATACACACACACACACACACTCACCCACACACAAACACACGCACGCAAACACACACACAAACACAGACAAACACACACACACACACACACACAAACATACGCAAACACACACACACACACACACACACACAAACACACACAAACACAGACAAACACACACACACAAACATATGCAAACACACACACACACACACACATGCAAACACACAAACATACGCAAACACACACACTTATCCACACACACACACACGCAAACATACACACACACACACACTCACCCACACACAAACACACGCACGCAAACACACACACACACACGCAAACACATACACACACACACATGCACGCACGCAAACACACACACACACGCACGCACGCAAACACACACACAAACACACACACACAGACGCAAACACGCACACACACACACACACACACACGCAAACACACACACACAGACGCAAACACGCACACACACACGCAAACACACACACGCAAACACATACACACACACATGCAAACACACACGCAACACATACACACACACATACACACACACACATGCAAACACACACACACACACACACACATACAAACACACACACACAAACACATGCAATCACACACGCAAAACACACACACACACACTCACCCACACGCAAACACACGCAAACACACACACACATGCAAACACACACGCACACGCAAACACACACACACACACACGCAAAAACACACACACACACATACACACGCAAACACATACACACACACACACACACACACGCAAACACACACACACACACACACAAACACACACACACAAACACACTTCACAAAACAACCTGCACAACATTTGAGTCTGATGAGACTCTTTTGACTTGAGACCGTAAGCAACACCCTAGCAACCAGCCAGAACATCTTAGCAACCACAGAGAGGTGTAGTGCAGCAGGTGTCACATCTGTGTCTCTGTGTTCATTTACAGTCAAGCAAATCTCACAGGAACAATGAACCATAGAAGATGAAACGAGTCGTATTGAGTTGCACACAAGAGATCCTGCAGGTTTAAATTATGAGATGACACAGAAAACACAGATTTGACACAGTTTGTTAGATAACATCAAATATAGTGTTTTGTTTGAGGCACTTAGTAAACCACATATCCACGAGCAAAACTGTATATTGAGTTTTTGTTTTCTGGGCTCTGTGTAAAATCTGTAAAATAATCAGTGTTGTTTGAAATTACAAACCGACAGAAATTCTGACCACAAAGTTTACACACATTTTCCGCTATTTTTTTCAGTGTTGTCTGAACAGCCATTATTTTCTCCCCATATTATTTTTCATTTTTCTGCAAGAGTACATTATTGTGGTATCACTGATATCAGATAAACCCTTGAACATCGTATATAAACAAAAACTAACTGTGGTTGGTCACTTTACAGGGTCTCTTCTTGTCTAAACAGGAGGTTCTTGACCAGAATAACATGCAAGCGGACCAGACTAGTGAAAACTCATAACAACAGATGCTTTTACTTAAACTGCCTCTGCTCATCACAGGTGACCTTTGACCTCTGTCAACCGAGGATAAACTCTAGGCGCCAAAACAAAGTGTCTTTGAAGTGTGTGAAATACAGCAGCAGTGACGGAAAATCTGGAATATAAATGGACGGTCACTTTTATCTTAGAGCATTCTGAACATTCTTCAGACGTAATCGAATTCACCCGCAGCAGATAAACGATTCTCTGTTGAGCCATTCATTTGATACCTCTGATAAAACCAACCAAGCATCACAGTTTAGAAGTGGCTGCGATGGAGCTTCTGTTTTTTAAAAGATTTAAAATCTAAACACGAAAACAAAAATGATGTCATTATTTACCCACCCTCATGTCATTCCAAACCAATTTGGCTTGTTTCATAGGGGTTTGCACGGACAGTCAACATTCAGTTAACCGTTTGACGTGCATATATTTGATTATCAAAATCACTATTGGGTTATTCTATGCTTGCAACAATGCTCTTCAATCCGATCCGAGCTGGGGCCAGTTTTTCAATTATAGGGCGAGTTAGGGGCTGTTCACATGCGTGTTTGTGTGTGCGTTTGCAATGTTTTTCAATTGTTTTTCTATGTAAACTGCCAAGATCCAAAAAGAACAAAAACACCATCAAAATAGTCTGTGACGAGGAGGAGGGCGGGGCTGGTACCGAGCCCCTCCTCCTCTTGAGGACGGCAGCGTTCCTCCGCGTCCAGGCGGCCGGCAGCGATTCCTCCGTACCCCGGGGGACGGCAGTGGCGAGGACTCCACAACAGCACATCCCTCCTCCTTCCCATGTTTCGGAACCAATGTAACAGGGTTTAGGATGGGCAAGGAGGAGGCGGGAACCGGCTGAACAGTCAAAGTAATATTAATGTAAACATAAACAAAAAGACATAAACACACACATGGCAGCTGCGTGTGGCTCTCTCTCAGCCGAACTGCCACACCCGGCTGCCTTTATCCCTCTCCTCAGCTGATTAGCCTGATTGGTGGCCGGGCGTGCATAGTCACGGCCCGGCCCCGCCCTCCTCCTCGTCACATTGTCCATATGACTCGTGCAGTATATTCCAAGTCTTCTGAAGCCACAGAAACGGACCCAAACCAGACAGGCAAGAACCATATGCTGACAATGACATTAACTTCTTAAGCTCTGGTGCATTTTTTGGCTACCGCCTGCAATTTTTCACACTCAAATTTAAAAGTTCACCATTCACACATAATTGCAAAAAAAAAAAAATTCTCATTTTTTAGAAAACCCCCCAAATAATAAACAAAATGAATCCACGTATTCATAAACAATATTGTATATGTTTACAACCTTATTATGAACTTTGTAAGCATGTAATTCTGGTTCTGTTCACTCTATCTTCCAGCAAAAAGTCTTATTTTATTCCACTAGATGGCAGCAAGTACTAGGAAAAATTATTTTCCCTCTATCACATTCCATCACAATATACAGATCTGAAATGTAGGTGGCACTCTAATGCATTTTAGCCCCTCACAGATGTACTCGTCCATAGACATTCAGTCTAATTTTCAGTTCAAGCACCATCCTCATTATTTCATTGAATATCTCGGCCTCTGAGTGGACTAGAAGATCAATCTAGGTGTCATTAGAAAGCTGAGATCCTCCCCTTTGCAATGATATAAAACATTTTATCATCAATAGTCGATAACATATTTTTCCGATGATTTGTTTAGCATGCTTTTCCTGCTGGACCGCATATTTTGTTCTGGACGTCTAAGACATAACATTGGATTATTCACACAAGCAAGCTCACAGACATGTAAACAATGACTCCTTTTGTAGAACACTGTCTAAGGTAAGAGCAGATATAAAGTTTTTGGCTATTTGGGGCTTACAGCAGCAGTGATCGGCGCATAAAAGAGACGTTTGTATTTGATGTCTTACAGAAACCATATTTCACTTTGTGATTCTTTTAAGAATCCTTTGAACTGTGGTATTGAGGCAACAGTAAATGACCTGCAGAGGTCAGAGGTCAAAGCACAGCTGCACACATGTGTCACTGATCACACCTGCGAGCTGCTAATAAACCTTCATGTGTGTTTTCACAGAGTCCACGTATCGACATCAAGCTAATATTGACGATGAAACTGTCAGCATGGAGATTCTAGACACGGCCGGACAGGTAACAGAACACTCACAGGAACTGTGAAATAACTATTTGCTGACAAAATATCAAAGCTAGTGGCATTTATTTAAAAGAAAGCAAAAGCACACTTTACAAGCAAAACAGTAGTGTATTTAAAAATCTATCACTTTCCATCTACCATGTTCATATGGTAATAAAGCTCTATTCCAGGGCTTTTCAAACTGGGCCCAGGGACCCCCTGGGGGCCACCAGGGGGTTCGAGAGGTCCGCAGAATAAATAATAGAGTAGAAATGTAGATAAAAAGGTTGACATTAAATAAACTGACATTATTACTGTTTCATTCTGCTTTCTAAAGACTGTTTGGAAATTATTAGATTATTCATGATTCTTTTCTACTATTGACAGACAGTTTTTATAGGTTTTAAGATAGGTTTGTGATAAAAAAAAAAATATATTTCTTGAACCTTTAATTTGCTCACTGGGGGTTTGCAAGGCTATATTCTCAGTAAAGCTACTCTGGAACAATGTTTATCCTGAAAGCGCTGTACAGATACATTTTAATTTAACTCCAAATTTGGTCACACTTTATATTAGGTGTCTTTAACTACTATGTACTCAGAGGTGCATAAACCATATATGTAAGGTATGCAATGCATAGGGGTGCCATGTAAAGGGGGGCACCAGCGGCTCACTAAAGGTGGTGCAATCGGCCTCCACAACACCTCCAATATCCCCCCCCCCCCCCCACTATGTACTCAGAGGCACAAAAACCATTTATGCAAGGTATGCAATGCATAGGGTCACCATGTAAAGGGGGCACCAGTGGCTCACTAAAGGTGGTACAATCGGACTCCACAACACCTCCAATATACCCCCCCCCCCACTATGTACTCAGAGGCACAAAAACCATTTATGCAAGGTATGCAGTGCATAGGGGTGCCATGTAAAGGGGGCACCAGTGGCTCACTAAAGGTGGTGCAATCGGCCTCCTCGACACCTCCAACATCCCCCCCACACTATGTACTCAGAGGCGCAAAAACCATATATATATATATATATATATATATATATATATATATATATATATATATATATATATATATATATATATATATATGTAAGGTATGCAATGCATAGGGGTGCCATGTAAAGGGGGCACCAGTGGCTCACTAAAGGTGGTGCAATCGGCCTCCTCGACACCTCCAACATCCCCCCCACTATGTACTCAGAGGCACAAAAACCATTTATGCAAGGTATGCAGTGCATAGGGGTGCCATGTAAAGGGGGGCACCAGCGGCTCACTAAAGGTGGTGCAATCGGCCTCCTTGACACCTCCAACACCCCCCCCCCCACTATATACTCAGAGGCGCAAAAAACATATATGTAAGGTATGCAATGCATAGGGGCGCCATGTAAAGGGGGCACCAGTGGCTCACTAAAGGTGGTGCAATCGGCCTCCTCGACACCTCCAACATCCCCCCCAACCCCACACTATATACTCAGAGGCGCAAAAACCATATATATATATATATATATATATATATATATATATATATATATATGTAAGGTATGCAATGCATAGGGGTGCCATGTAAAGGGGGCACCAGTGGCTCACTAAAGGTGGTGCAATCGGCCTCCTCGACACCTCCAACACCCCCCCCCCCACTATATACTCAGAGGCGCAAAAACCATATATATATATATATATATATATATATATATATATATATATATATATATATATATATATATATATATGTAAGGTATGCAATGCATAGGGGTGCCATGTAAAGGGGGCACCAGTGGCTCACTAAAGGTGGTGCAATCGGCCTCCTCGACACCTCCAACATCCCCCCCAACCCCACACTATATACTCAGAGGCGCAAAAACCATATATATATATATATATATATATATATATATATATATATATGTAAGGTATGCAATGCATAGGGGTGCAATGTAAAGGGGGGCACCAGTGGCTCATTCGGCCTCCTTGTCATTGAAAAGTTTGAAAACCCCAGCTCTATTTTATTCTATTCTGTGGTTAAATCTAATCTTAAGTGCTGGTGGTTTGTCTCTTTACATTGATGTCTATTTCTGTCTGTGTTTTGGTGTGGAATATTTCAACACAGCAAAGCTCCAGCCTTCTTGCTTTTTTAAATGCCTTGAAAAATGCAAGTTAAACTAGATTAAGACTTTAGAGAGGAATTCTTTTCAATCCGAGTCATAACATCCAGGGAAAATGTGTGTGTTTGTGGATGTCCCATCAGTTCATGTCGAGACATTTTCACTGATTTTGCAAACAACAGACACACACATGCGGTTATTCTTGAATATTACAGAGCCTTAAATGGCCAAATGCTGATCAGTGTCTCTTCAGTATGAGCACAAGTCAACATGACATCAACATTGACATTCTTAACACATGCTCCTGGTGTAATTGTGACCGATTCGTTGGTGCAAGTTGTTCTAAAGAAAGAAAATGTCTTTGTAATCATTCATCATAATGCAATAGCTTGCTTGGGATTTGTCTTCAGTCCAGATCATGACAGCTGTGGTGAGCGTCTCAGAATCACACGAATCCTGTTCTCTTTTTCTTCAGGAGGATCTTCTGCAGAAGGAGGGTCACATGCGCTGGGGTGACGGCTTCATCCTGGTGTATGACATCACAGACCGCGGGAGCTTCGAGGACGTGGCTCCTCTCAAAGTTCTCCTGGATGAGGTGAAAAGACCCAAACACGTGCCGCTGGTGCTGCTGGGAAACAAAGCGGATCTGGAACACGGCCGACAGGTTGCCACGGAGGAGGGCGAGAGGCTTGCAGCGGACATGGCCTGCGCGTTCTACGAGTGTTCGGCGTGCACGGATCAAGTGGGCACGGGTGGAGGTGTGGCTGAGGCGTTCTACGAGCTATGTCGCGAGATTCGCCGCAGACGCGCCGTACAGGGCAAAACTCGCCGCCGGAGCTCCACAACACACGTCAAACAAGCCATTAACAAGATGCTCACCAAGATCAGCAGCTAGAGAGACGGAGAGTGTAAGAAACGTTCAGGAACATTCTGGACTTTAAAGAACACATGCATTAGCAGCCATTATTATAAATTAACACATTTGTTTATTAATAATGGATGAAATGTTTTAAAGGGGTCATATCATGAGTCATATCAAATCAAGAGTTCATTGTGTTATGAAAACATACTGCAAGTTTCAAAAAGAGTAAAACTGTAAAAACGACAGATGAACACATGCTTGCCTACATTTACACATCAATGATGCCTGTTTGAGTGATCAGAAACAGTAAGGTAAAAAGGAGGAAGTAGAACAGGTGAACTAATGATAAAGGCTCTGATATACTCACGGCGAAGTTCTGATATACGAACAGTCGAACAACAGTATACTGTTTGCGAACATTTGCACACCGATGTCACCAGGGCCAGCGTTTAGAAGAGCATTTAAAAATAAGACAACCAATACATTAATAATGACTTCATGCCTCTTTCTAGGAGCTGTTTTAACCACTCGATGATAATTTAAAGTAAAATATGTGCAGTAGATAATGTCTTATTTGTCATGTTTAGGTTCTACATTTATGGCGCATATGCTCGTGAAAAGGTTTTTAATACTTGCTTTTTAAAGACATCGGTACTACTGCAAAGATGGGTGTATAAAAGGGTGTCAACTCTGCACTCCACACCAATATGCTAATAACTCACAAAAATCAGCTTATTAAAAAAGTCAGATAAAGCAAGAGATCCACTTACATGGCATTTTAAATAATCGCGTTATTCTCTGTTTTTGATGTCAAACCGTGAAGATGCATGTGCACAACACGTGCCCACATTGGATAAGCTGGTAAAATCGCCAGTTAAAGTGTTTACATGCAACATGAAATTGGGTTAATGGGCAAAACTCTACCTGTGTTGATCGGTTTATTCTAACGCTGTTTATGACCTTACACCGATAAAGGAACGCCGTTTAATGCATTTACATGAACAGACGTGTTGTTGACTTATTAAGCATAATCGGTGTAAGAATGTGCATGTACCTGTAAATGCATTCAATGTCAAAGTAGGTGGAGCATCAGGTCACACCAACCGATCACATTGACCAATGGCATTAAGAAGGTGTTCAATAGCCGATACGAAGTTTTCGTAAAAATGCAATTCACACAAAAGACTTGAACATGTTTTAAATGACTGAATGCAAAGTCTTTCTGGGGCTTTAGGTGAACAATGTCATGTGGTGTAACCGTCCAGAGACGGAAAAAAATAATTAAAAGCTGAAAATCTTGAAAAAATAAATGTCGGCATTAGTAGTTCAGAATGATCTTTTATTATAATTAGGCCTAGTATTAGAAAAAAACGTTAGTCTACCAAATCAAAGTCAGGTAGTGTAACCAAAATGCAGGTAGTCATTTTGTTATGTTGATAAAAAGCATAAAATACAGATGATCCCTTTAGACCATCATAACTGACTGTGAAGTTTAATGTCCGATATTTTGACATTTTTATGAAAAGGAACATTTTGTTTTGATCATATGGAGGAACACTGAGAAAACTTTTGATATTCGTGACTCATAACATTTGTACAAATTAAAAAAATACTTTCTTACCTTGAAAAATGTGTTTGAAAACTTTTTGAAATTAATAATCAAGTTGTGTACACTCATGCAATCAACGAGCATGAAACGTATTTTACTACTTTTTAATACCAACTTGATGGTTACCAACACATGACGATTTTTAAAGTCATTAAATAATTTTTTGTAGAATATGCTATAAATGTTTGTTTTTTTCAATCCCCTTTTCTCCCCAATTTGGAATGCCCAATTCCCACTACTTAGTAGGTCCTCGTGGTGGCGCGGTTACTCACCTCAATCCGGGTGGCGGAGGACAAGTCTCAGTTGCCTCCGCTTCTGAGACCGTCAATCCATGCATCTTATCACGTGACTCGTTGTGCATGACACCGCGGAGACTCACAGCATGTGGAGGCTCATGCTACTCTCCACGATCCACAAACAACTTACCACACACCCCATTGAGAGCGAGAACCACTAATCATGACCACGAGGAGGTTACCCCATGCGACTCTACCCTCCCTAGCAACCAGGCCAATTTGGTTGCTTAGGAGACCTGGCTGGAGTCACTCAGCACACCCTGGATTCAAACTCATGACTCCAGGGGTGGTAGCCAGCATCAATACTCGCTGAACAACCCAGGCCCCCCATTACACCCATTCTTAATTTGATTTCGCTAGAAGTATATTGCTGCCTTTAGAGTAAAGTGTGTTAAAGTGTGTGAAAGTGTGTAAAAGCATGTGCTGTTTGTGTGTGTGTAGCACCTGCCACTCTGCAGATCCTTCTGAAGAATCACAACAAGATCCACGATCAATGAATCTGATCTAAACAGTTTCAGTACAGATTGTTTTACGAATCTGTCACAATGTAACGCAGCTGCACACAGAGGCTGTTATTGAAGAATGAGACTGTATTGAATCCAACAGCAAACCCGCAGCTCGTGTGTGAACGCAACAAAGTGCTGTTACTCATTCACGTGAAGTTTTTTAAAGGCACATTAGCAAAAAAGAGAGGGTGAAAAATAATCATGAAAATGTACTGGTTACTTTCATAACCTCCGTTCCCTGATGGAGGAAACGAGACGTTGTGTCGATGTAGTGACACTAGGGGTCACACTTGGGAGCCCCAAACACCTCTGCTTTTTTTAAAAAAGGCCAACGGGAATTGGCGAGTGGAATTTGCATGCTACTCCCCTGGACATACGGGTATAAAAGGAGCTGGTATGCAACCAGTCATTCAGGTTTTGTGCTGAGGAGCCGAGACCAGATCCAGGCCATTTCAGCGGGTAGTTCAGTGTTGTGGCAAGAGGGACACAACGTCTCATTCCCTCCATCAGGGAACAGAGGTTACGAAAGTAACCAGGACATTCCCTGTCTGTCACTCACTTGACGTTGTGTCGATGTAGTGACACTAGGGATCCTTATACGAAACGCCACAACTAGCTGAACTGTGTTACGTGAACTGGTGGTGTGTGATGGGCAGACCGCTGTGTATCTCGTAGCCAGCACATCAGGCCGTCATGTAACCTCCCCCAATGCTCTTATGAGCGTCGAACGGTCCATCAGGAACAAGTCGACTGCCCAACTATAGGGACAGGCTAGCCCAGCCGAGGCCTCTTTTCCCTCTCTTTTCTCCCCAAAAAGAGTGGAATTTGTTAACTGACTGGGAGCCATAAGTGTCTGCGTCGGGGGGTGTCCCTCCCAAGGGGAAGACACCGCGGAGACCACACCCTGCCCAAAAGGGGGGGGGGTGTTTTGAGTGGAATACGTCACATGGTCTTACCGAGTCTTGTCGAAAGTATGTCATGTGGAGAGGTCCCATGGTAGGTCCTACCCGAAGGGGGAGGATTTTCTACAGAGCATGGCGACCGGGGGCAGAGCGCCCCTGAGACGGGCGACCCAGGGGCAAGGAGACCCGCTTCTCTGGAGCTGGTGAGCAGACCACTCCATCCCCCGGTGGAGGGACGGGAGGAAAATCTTTTGTTTCCTTTTCATTTAATTTCGCTGCATGTCCAAGAGGCTGCGGTACCCAAAAATTCAACAAAAGAACAGTTTTCTTGTTCCCTGTGTCACATGTCCAGTGTGCATGACCGTTGTCACGACCACCGTCCCATCTTTGCAGGTATGGCGCTCCAGAGTGCCCAGACACGTAAGACAGCGATCGTGGCCGTCAGAAGTGGAGCGATAACGACCGCAACCAGGAATAACACACAAATGGAAAGGAATCTTTTAAAAAGACGTTCCGTGTGTGCCGCTCTTTTAGAAAGAAAATATACTCTTTTTAGAATATACTCTTTTAGCCGCTGAAATGTGCCGTAGAATCCAGCAGATGAGGTAAACAAACTTAGTGGATGAATTCAGCTTCAATGAATAGAACCACTCGGCTCCGAAGAAAAAATCTGAATGAGTGGTTGCATACCAGCTCCTTTTATACCCGTATGTCCGGGGGAGTGGCATGCAAATTCCACTCGCCAATTCTCATTGGCCTTTTTTCAAAAAAGCAGAGGTGTTTGGGGCTTCCAAGAGTGACCCCTAGTGTCACTACATCGACACAACGTCGAGTGAGTGACAGATAGGGAAACTAAAATATGACCTTACTAACATTATAAGTGGACCACAGGGAAATAAAGTAAATGAAAGCGATGATATGACCCCTTTAAGTACTGACAGAAGTGTAGATCTGATGCATTGCATAACTCATGTTTGTAACTCCTGCTTCATTGTTGTCTGGATGCAGTATGATGGTGTGTGTTAATAGTTTTCTGCACTGTGGTGTGTGTACTCTCAATGTTTCTCCATGGTCCGAGGCCTCCAGTTGTATATTTGTTCTCACAGCTGAAATGAAGGATTCTGTGAAATGTCAACAGAGATTTCGTCCAATCCTCATTGAACACATGAAGAATTTAGAGAAACATTTTGAGCCCAAGCATCGGCCGTCCAATAAACCGCTACCATCGTTCATAATCACAGCATTATGACATCAAACACAGACGCCCACTGCCTCATCTGCAGATGGTGGAATGTCTCTGTGTTTGTCTGTGTGTTGCTACAGATGCCGTCTCATATGAAAAATCTCCTCTTATTGGCTCAGAAAATCTGAAGGCCGTCAGGGGCCAAAACAGCCATATGTGTCATGTTTTTCATCACAAACATGAGTAAACAAATGTATATATCTCCCTTTATGACTCAAGAGTTCTATTGTCAAAAGATGTGTACAGTATATGTAAAACACACCATGTTTCTGTACAGTGTCTGATATTGTAGATTTCACTGTTTGCTGAGCACACAGACTTGAACGCTGTGCAATATATTAAAGAAATGACTATGAAAAGAAGATGCTGGTTTATGTTTATCTCAGCACACTACTGTACCTCAGATGACCTACAACATTTGCCAACATGTGCAGTACAGTGTGTGTTGGGTGTTGTCTCGTGTGTGTTGGGTGTGTCGTGTTCAGATGGAGGATAATTACACACGTGTGTCTGAGAATAGAAGCAACAACCACAAACTCAACATCACTGTCTAAAACCAGCAGATCTCAGCTGACACACACACACGCACACACAACTATTAGTGTACAGTTATGAGCATGTATATTTACTGTTTATTAAATGGCATGCTTTCTAAATTTCCCAGAGAAACTTTGGGGGGTCAAACGTCCGACGGGGCAATTTGCTGCTTCAATATAGGACATGCTGCCTTTGGTACAATTTGCGGTTCAAAGCTTCAATACGGGGCAATAGGTGTTCCGTACGAGACTTATTTATTTCGCCCAAAATACGCGATATCTATAAAAGCACAGTTTGCAACCCTAAGTGAGTCTCTTCTGACTGCTGTACGGAGCCCTAGAGGACAGGGAGGGATTTCCTTTTCTGAAATTGTTTTGCCTTCCCTTGCATTTATTTTGGGTTCCCTCACAATAAATTAACCATGGTTTCACTATAGTAAAATTGTAGTAACTGTGACTGGAGAAACCACTGTTAATCTTGTGGTTACCAGGGGTGTTGCTAGAGTTAGAAGAGATAAGGGGCTTCATCCCCTGAGAACAACCGGGGTGGCTTTAAATGCGAGGGTTTTAAAACCCAGCTAACTGTTGTTTTTGCGGTGAACTGAATAAACATTTAAGTGGTAATTTACCACAGCCAGCAGCGCCCATTGCTTTTATCATGGACAGATGGACAGCTGGGTGGTCAAAGTGATAAAAAAATATTTAATTTGTGAAGTGAAACATGTTTGAATCTTAAAAGATATCAGGGGCTTCTGACAATATATTAGGGGCTTGAGCTCCCGAAGGCCCCCCTTGCAACACCACTGGTGGTTACTACTAATACCATGGTTAAACTACGGTTACTGTTGTAAAAGCATGAAAGATTAACCATAGAGAACTCTCTTTAGATGAGCGTAAATGTTAATGTCGTAATGACATATTGATAGGATATTGGTCTTGGCAGACTAGATCTGGTAACGCTGCTGCAGAGCAAGTACAGAGACTTGCTACTGATGAAGAATACATATGCATACTGAGTTAAGCATGTGGACATGCTGCTACTGCTGCACAATAAGACAAAAGACAAGAAATGCTGCTGCACAAATAGATATTAAAAACAACCAGCAAAGCCGGGAAGCTGCACAAAACACAACACAATCCCCCAACCAAGCAGATCTATCACCAAGACTTGTGTACTGCTGCTGCTCCGAAGAGCCATGTGCACTAAGAATATGCTAGCTAGGTGTGCCTTGGCCACTGGTCAAATGGCATAATGCTAGTCAATTTCTGTGTGTTTTTGGGCTTGCTTAGCTGAAAAGCTTAAACGGCTAGTGACCTAACTCATAATTGGTACTTGAACCAGGAAGCCCAGAGCTTATTTAAAGGTGCTGTAAGCGATTTTTTTCATGAAACATTATGCAAAAAATGTTCCTACTCCCTTAAAGATATGAATGAAATAAGTGTCCTGAGATATCTCACCGGTCTCTGACAGCAATAGACTTTGTAAACAGCAAACAAAAATGTGTCCACGGACCACAAGCATTGATGCTTTTCACCTGTCAATCATTTTGCTCATTCTCATAGTGTTGTATTTGAAGAGGATCATTGAGGCAATCAGTAGAGGATGCTATTGTGCCACTGTTGAATTTGACAGCCACAGGAACAAACAATACTGCTCTTTTGCTCGGTTTTGGTCTCAAAATTATCTTTGGAGGACTGGGTTTTGGAATGAGGGGGCGTGGCTAATTCAATGGCTCAGTCACGTAAAAGCTTCAGCACCTTTAAATAGTGACTTAGACTAGCTATGTGTGGATTAAATTAAGATTTGGCTAAGGTTTACCTTGTTAAATATGCACTTCTATGTGTCATAGCCAAAAGCAGACCTTATCGTGCAGGCTGCTAGAAGAAATGCCCCAGCAAACCACCTGAGCAAACAACATTTTCAGAGAAAACCTCACAGCATGCTGCAGAGAAACCACCTTATCTGCAAAACTAAGCCATTTAAATGTTAGACAAAGAAGAGACGTAAGTTGATTGGCTACCTGATTACAAGTTAAAGGACCGTTCAGCTTACACCATGTGAGCTGATTGGCTTAACAGATAACATGTTCAAAGAACCTATCAGCTTGCACCACATAGAGTTGCATGGCTGAACTTTGGTAATTTACTGCTGATTTGTGTCATCAATGTCATCAAACCTTCATACACAAGTGATCCAAACAGATCAGAACCATCTTAGAGCACGCAGAGTGTGTTGTGTGAGTACTGGACCATCTGTCTCAGAACACCTGTGGCGTAGCAGAACCCCCGAGCAAACACTTCACATCAGGCCATAACACACACACACACACACACACACCCCCTCAGGCTCTATGTGACTGACAGCTGCTTCTAATTATGTCTGCTGACATTTACTGAATGAGAGAGCTAAAACCAGCTGTTTCATTTTCACTCTCACACACACACACACACACACACACACACACACAAACGTTTGGTTATTCAGTCCAGAGGAAACAGCTTTCATTCTCATCGGTTGAAATAAAGTGCATTTCCTGCAAAACCACTAAAGGATTTTCAACTTCATTTCTGGCATTCTGAACCATATGAGGATTACACTGTTTACTGTTTCATTTTAACACACAGTGTCTCTAATGCTCACTCGTATCAATGTCCCGCAGTATTGAAATGTTGAGTTAAGGACATTGTAACTTTCCCTTATGACAAACTCAAGCCGCACAAATCCAGCAGATATTGAAGCTCTTAGAGCGGAAATAGAAGCTCAGTGTGCAGGAACATCAATCCCTCAATAACACAACAGAAAACAGCTTTCAAATAACTCACATGATATGAAACATCACAGTTTTTCTGTTCAGACAGAGAAGAATTCAAGGCCAACAGGGTAAACTAACACACACTCACACACACACATACACACACACACACACACACACACACATGTTGGTGCAGCTATCATTATGAGGACTCTCCATAGACATAATGATTTTTATACTGTATGAACTATAGATTCTATCCCCTAACCCTAACCCTACCCCTAAACCTAACCCTCACAAAAAACCTTCTGCATTTTTACATTTTCAATAAAACATCGTTTAGTATGTTTTTTAAGTGATTTAAATTATGGGGACACTAGAAATGTCCTCATAAACCACATTTATAGCATAATACCCTTGTAATTACCAGTTTATAACCTAAACAAATGTCCTCGTAAACCACTTAAACCTGCACACACACACACACACACACACACACACACACACACACACACCACACTACACACACACACACACACACACTACACACACACAGACGCACACACACACACTACACACACATACACACACACACGCACATTACACACACACACACACTCACTACACACACACACACACACACACACTACACGTACATACACACACACACACACTACACACACATACACACACACGCACATTACACACACACACACACTCACTACACACACACACACACACACACACACACTACACGTACATACACACACACACACACTACACACACACAGACACAAACTACACAAACACTACACACACACTCACACACTACACACACACACACACTCACTACACACACACACAGACACACACACTACACACACACACACTACACACACACACATTCTCTCTTTCAGTACAATTTTGAGTAGCAGACAAACAATGTTTTTGTCAAGAGAGAGCGTTACACATGAAGCAGCAAAGACAACTCACTGATGAGATCTCTTTAATGTCTCAGATGTTTCTCCTAGACTGCAGTGAGATTAAATGAAGTCTCCTGCTTCTCAGATGTTTCTCTTGAGAAAAAGACTCCAGTAATCTCACATGTGTCTCAGTTGAGATCTCAACAATGTCTCAAACTGTGCTCAGATTTGCTCAACAAGTCTCAGAGATCTCGATATAAACTCAAACATTTCTCATCAGATTCTTCCACACTGCAAAATATAATTTTGTTATAGAGTATTTTGTTGTTTTGTTTTCCAGTAAAAGTAACAACAAATTCTGAAAACAGATACATATACTTGTGAAGTAAATTCACATAACAGTTTTCAGTGAAATCTACATTTTGTAACATTTATGCCTGTGACAAGAAAAAAACTATTCCAATGCGGTAAGAAAAATATGTTCCCTTTGAATCAAGTGTCTTTTCTCTTCCTCCACTGGCAAATCGTTTTTATTGTTAAAAGCATAAATGTTACAAAATGTTAGATTTCCCTGAAAACAAGACAAACATCTGGTCAATGTAACTATCTCAAGTCATTTTTAATGTTTTAAGTAATGTTTAAAGGATGTTTAGATATTTTTTAGCAGAAAATAAGAAGTTGAAGAGCAAATGATCTGAGCTGTGTTATCCACATTTATTGTAAAGCTCGACACTGTTAATGTATATCAACAACTGACTCATTAATGTTTTTAATTTGATTTTATTTCTGTTATAGAGTTTTAGGAGAAACTTCTGAGACAAAGTTCATACACAAGTTAAAGAAGGGCTTGTTCCTCTAACTCCATCATGATGCTGGCAACGGCAACATCAGTGGTTTGACTCTCAGTGGACACAAACTCATAAAACGTCCTGCTTGTATTCACTGTAGATCACTTTGAATAAAAGTGTCAAAATGTAAATGTAACAATGGATACTTACATTAAACATAACTGCAAACTTCATCAGATCTCTTGTGGTTTTCAGTTCCAACAGACAGATAGACAGACAGACAGACAGATCAGACAGACAGTTAGACAGACAAATAGAGAGATAGACAGACAGTTAGACAGATAAATAGAGAGATAGACAGACAGACAGACAGATAGATAGACAAACAGATAGATAGACAGACAGATAGACAGACAGTTAGACAGATAGACAGACAGACAAACAGATAGACAGACAGACAGACAGATAGACAAATAGATAGATAGACAGACAGGCAGGCAGATAGATAGACAGACAGGCAGTTAGACAGATAGACAGACAGACAAACAGATAGATAGACAGACAGACAGTTAGACAGACAGATAGATAGATAGACAGACAGACAAACAGATAGATAGACAGACAGTTAGACAGATAAATAGAGAGATAGACAGACAGACAGACAGATAGATAGACAAACAGATAGATAGACAGACAGATAGACAGACAGACAGACAGACAGATAGACAAACAGATAGATAGACAGACAGGCAGTTAGACAGAGACAGACAGACAAACAGATAGATAGACAGACAGGCAGTTAGACAGAGACAGACAGACAAACAGATAGATAGACAGACATTTAGACAGACAGATAGATAGATAGACAGACGGACTGGCGGATGGACACAGATAGACAGACAGACGGACTGGCAGATGGACAGACAGATAGACAGGTAGATAGACACACAGGCAGACAGTTAGACAGATAGGTATACAGACAGGTAGACAGAGAGACAGAAAGACAGACTGACAGGTAGACAAACCGACAGATAGACATACTGTACACAGACGGACGGATGGACAGACAGACAGGCATACACAGACAGACGGACAGACAGAGAAACAGACAGACAGGTAGATAGACAGACAGAGAGACACACAGACAGACAGATAGACAGACAGACAAACAGATAGATAGACAGACAGATAAACAGACAACCAGATAGACAGACAGGCAGTTAGACAGACAGACAAACAGATAGATAGACAGACAGAGAGACAAACAGATAGATAGAAAGACAAACAGATAGACAGACAGACAGTTAGACAGACAGATAGATAGACAGACAGACAGACAGACGGACTGGCGGATGGACAGACAGATAGACAGGTAGATAGACACACAGGCAGACAGTTAGGTAGACAGACAGGTAGACAGACAGACAGACCGACAGGTAGACAAACCGACAGATAGACATACTGTACACAGACAGACAGACAGACGGACAGACAGACAGGCATACACAGACAGACGGACAGACAGAGAAACAGACAGACAGGTAGATAGACAGACAGAGAGAGACACACAGACAGACAGACAAACAGACAGACAGACAGACAAACAGATGGACTGGCGGATGGACACAGATAGACAGACAGACGGACTGGCAGATGGACAGACAGATAGACAGGTAGATAGACACACAGGCAGACAGTTAGACAGATAGGTATACAGACAGGTAGACAGAGAGACAGAAAGACAGACTGACAGGTAGACAAACCGACAGATAGACATACTGTACACAGATGGACGGACGGACAGACAGACAGGCATACACAGACAGACGGACAGACAGAGAAACAGACAGACAGGTAGATAGACAGACAGAGAGACACACAGACAGACAGATAGATAGACAGACAGATAAACAGACAACCAGATAGACAGACAGGCAGTTAGACAGACAGACAAACAGATAGATAGACAGACAGAGAGACAAACAGATAGATAGAAAGACAAACAGATAGACAGACAGTTAGACAGACAGATAGATAGACAGACAGACAGACAGACAGACGGACTGGCGGATGGACAGACAGATAGACAGGTAGATAGACACACAGGCAGACAGTTAGGTAGACAGACAGGTAGACAGACAGACAGAAAGACAGACCGACAGGTAGACAAACCGACAGATAGACATACTGTACACAGACAGACAGACGTACAGACAGGCATACACAGACAGATGGAGAAACAGACAGACAGGTAGATAGACAGACAGACAGACTGACAGATGGAGATACACAGACAGACAGATAGATGGATGTACAGATAAGACAGGTAGATAGACAGACAGACAGATGGAGCTACACAGACAGACAGGCAGACAGATGGATGGAAAGATGTGCAGACAGACAGACAAACAGACAGAGACAGAAAATACCTGCTGGATTTCAGTGATCTTTAAGTGCACACTTATTGTCTCTCTCTCGCTCTCTCTCTCTCTCTCTCTCTCTCTCTCTCTCTCACACACACACACACACACACACAGACACTTTTTCTGTCTCTCTTTTGCTTTGTGTTTACCAAGGCATTGCAGTTGCCATGGATACCAAGGCCTTTCCTTGTTTTCAGCTTCAACTTTGCATTTCTCTATGGTGACTGAGGAAACACGCAGGATCCACTATAACACACACACACACACGCACACACACACACACACACACACACACACACACACACGCACTGAATGACGGGGTCATGAGCCTTGAGAAACTGCAGGTATAAACTGAGTCTTGTGTGAATCAGCTTCACGTCTCATGAACAGTGACACATTTCATTTTAGTTCTCATTATTGTTGTTGTTTTAAATGTCTGTTCTGTGATGTTCCACAAATTTCACTGTTTCAGCTGTAATTCAGCACATCTGTCACACCTTTAGTCTGTGAAATCCACAACTGTCTTCACACTGATCAATAGAATAAATGTGAATTAACACGCTCCATTGTGTAGATTTATGAATGAATTAAACTGCTTTATAGTAACAACACACTGAACTTGATTCTCACTGATGCCCACCAACATCTACTCAGTTTGCTCATTTAAAGGGGTCATGACATGCCTTTTTATTATTTTAATATGTTCCTTGAGGTTCACTTTTTCTGCACAAAAAACAATCAAACAGTTGTAAAACATTCTCATTCTGACCCTCCGTCAGAAACACTTTGTTTTGAGTGCTGCTCCTCCTTTAAGACGTGACAGTACACGCCCCCTGCTCTGATTGGCTCTCTGCTCTTGACTGACTCACCACTACTGGGCGGGGCTACGGGAGTGATAAGGTAAAGTAGGCGTTGATGTGTTGTTGTGGAGGTGCTCAGATGCAAATATCTATCACAGTGTGACATCACAATGTGCAGGAAGTAGAGAACGAGGTTTCAACAAATGATCATTTCACAGGAGGAAGTTTTGAGTTCTGAAACGTACAGAATGTTTTTATAGTACAATGATATATCTGCCAATGTCATTTACTTTTTTATCACTATGTCTAAGTAATTAAAGCACACTTAAACCGGTTTATATTAAACACTGTTCCGCTTTAATCACATTTCCAATAATCAGAGACCAAAAATAGAAACAAAAAGTCAAATCTAAAGAGTTTGTGTACATTGACACATATTTGAGATGCACATGATCTGCTTTAAGACAAACACAAACAGAGGAGTCATGCCACATTTACTCACTGCATTATTCCACATACACTTTATCTGTGTGAGTGTGATGTGATATATTATGACCAATATTATGTGGCTTTGATTGACTTCAACTAGTACATTTGTTTCCATATTTCAATTTTAACATGTTTTTGGTGCACAGAGAGGATGCATGTTTTTATAATGTTTTCTTCTGCTCTCGTAAATACAGTAAGTTTGTATATTTATGCATATTTATTTCCAGGTGTGAGGTAGACACTGTAAAATTGCTGATTCTTAATGCTCCCTCGAATTTAAATGGGAATAACCTTTAATATTCATGCAAATGTTTTTGACAATAACAACACTGGGGCAAAGATCTACATGAATGCTTTAAAATGATTATTATTATTATTAATAGATAAAATGATAAGTCACTTTTAGGAGGCACATGAGTCCACAAAATTCAGCCAGTGAAAAAATGTCCACATTATTTACATCATCACATCTAAAATATCACCGTGCACACATGAACAATAGCATTCATAAGAAATAAATACACAGATATGAACATATGCAGCAGTTTAAAACACACGAGAGACTTTTTCTTTCTTTTTTATGGCTTCATTGCACGTCATTCTCAAATAAAACACAAATCAAACAGCAGCTCAATAAAACGGCACAGAACACCACAGAATTTGGTCCATTTCAACAAGCCGAACACAATCAACTCTCAGATACTGTACAATATTAATAAAACAGAACAGATCACATGACATACAGTAACTTGGTTTGAATATTAATCATGAACAAAATCTGTTTCTTTAATGAGCTCAAATGTGTCCATCTTTTAGTATTTTGTTAAAGAGTTCAGCTCATTTAAAATGTTCTTTTTCTTCTTTTTTCTCTCTAACGACCCACGTTGCTTCATGATAAACGAAAATGCACTTTTCATTTTTTGTGTGTGTGTGTGTGTGTGTATGTGTGTGTAGTGTGTGTGTGTGTAATGTGTGTGTAGTGTGTGTGTGTGTAATGTGTGTGTAGTTTGTGTGTGTGTGTGTAATGTGTGTGTAGTTTGTGTCTGTGTGTGTGTAGTGTGTGTGTGTGTATATTGTGTGTGTGTGTGTATATGTGTAGTGTGTGTATGTGTAGTGTGTGTATGTGTAGTGTGTGTGTGAGGGCGTGTGTGTGTAATGTGTGAGTCTGTGTGTGTATTGTGTGTGTGTGTGTGTGTATGTGTAGTGTGTGTGTGAGTGTGTGTGTGTGTGTGTGAGTGTGTGTGTGTGTGTATGTGTAGTGTGTGTGTATGTGTAGTGTGTGTGTGAGGGCGTGTGTGTGTAATGTGTGAGTCTGTGTGTGTGTGAGTGTGTGAGTGTGTGTGTATTGTGTGTGTGTGTGTATGTGTAGTGTGTGTGTGTGAGTGTGTGTGTGTGTGTGAGTGTGTGTGTGTGTGTATATGTGTAGTGTGTGTGTATGTGTAGTGTGTGAGTGTGTGTAGTGTGTGAGTGTGTGTGTGTGTGTGAGTGTTTGTGTGTGTGTGTAATGTGTGTAGTGTGTGTGAGTGTGTGTGTATGTAATGTGTGAGTGTGTGAGTGTGTGTGTGTGTATATGTGTAGTGTGTGTATATGTAGTGTGTGTGTGAGTGTGTGTGTGTGTGTGTGTGTGTGAGTGTGTGTGTGTGTGTGTGAGTGTGTGTGTGAGTGTGTGTGTGTGTGTGTATATGTGTAGTGTGTGTGTATGTGTAGTGTGTGAGTGTGTGTAGTGTGTGAGTGTGTGTGTGTGTGTGTGAGTGTTTGTGTGTAGTGTGTGTGTGTAATGTGTGTAGTGTGTGTGTATGTAATGTGTGAGTGTGTGAGTGTGTATATGTGTAGTGTGTGTATACGTAGTGTGTGTGTGAGTGTGTGTGTGTGTGTGTGAGTGTGTGTGTGTGTGTGTGTGTGTGAGTGTGTGTGTGTGTGTGTGTGTGTGTGTGTGAGTGTGTGTGTAGTGCACCCTTAAATTCCTTGTCATTTTTAGTGCAGTAAAAATTCAACAAAGGTGTAAATATTGTAGGAGAACAGACACAACTCGTTAATAAAGGGAAGATTGATTTCTGATGGAAGACGAGACCCTTTCTCTATATATTCTGACGGGGGAATATTGCTGGTCGATACACGTTATATCGTGTGTTTGCATTAGATTAAATCAGACTTAATGGCAGCTTAAACTCAAGTTTAGTTTTTATTTCAGTTATAGCAGCCTAAACGAAAGTGTTTCCCAGTATCAGTTAAAGTATCTAACATCATTACATTTCTCAGCGCAGTCTTGTGTTACTTCTGGATAGTGGCATTTTCATGTTTAATTAAACTGTATGATATAGGGTGAAGATGGGTAAAGTGGGACAGCTTGACCCCTATAGTCTCCATGTGTATCCATTTTTTTGAGCGTTTAAACTCATGATTTACGTCAGGATGTGTGGCAGAGCTCAGTGTTTTGACTGTGGAAGGAAACATCCTAAGCGTTCTATAAAAGTAGGGTACAACGGGGCTAAAGGCACCTTAAGGAAAATTAGGCTTTTTTTTTCTGGTCACAATATGTGTCAAGATCAAAAAAATTGATTTTATTTTATTTTTTTCATTTAATACTGATGGAGCAACATCATTTGTGTGAAAAGAAATAATAACTAAAGGTTGTTTTGAATAAATAAATAAAAATAAAAATAAAAAGGTGGCGAGGGGGGCTTTTACTGCACATCAGGGATAAACACCTCCCTCACTCGGGGTAAAAGCCCCCAGGGGGGTTATATTGATATAGTGCAGATACCGGGGCAATAGTTATAGGGCACAATTTGTCAACTTCGGTAGAGACAGCAAGGTGGTTTTTTGAGTGACAAATTAATATAATTCGTATTCAAAGTCAGACTGGTGGTGCCCCGGCCTGAATCGGGCAGAGGAGGAGGGCATGGCCGGGCCGTGATGGAGCATGCCTGGCACTGAATCAGCTGATCAGTGGGGGAGCGAGATAAGGGGCAGTTGAAGATGCCAGTTCAGAAGGGAGGGGAGACACACGCGGCCGCGTTGCATATGTGTCTGTTTATGTTTAAGTTCATTTATGCATTAAAAGTTTATGTTGATTGTTCAGCCGGTTCCCGCCTCCTCCTCGCCCATCATTTAACTGTTACATATATATAATCACCTTAAACAAAACTCAAAATTACAATAAATGTGATAATTTCCAGGATATTCATTAGCTACATAAATCTACAACATTTAAATATGATTAAATATTTGATCAAATTGCCTCAAAATCAAACTTTAGACATTACTCACAATTATCTCATGGAAGAGGACAGTTTTGAGGTTCATAGTGACGAAAAGGTTTATTTTGATTTTTTTCTCCCCAATTCGGAATGCCCAATTCCCAATGCGCTCTAAGTCCTCATGGTGGCGTAGTGACTCGCCTCAATCCGGGTGGCGGAGGACGAATCTCAGTTGCCTCCACGTCTGAGACCGTCAATCCGTGCATCTTATCACGTGACTTGTTGAGCGCGTTACCACGGAGACATAGTGTGTGTGGAGGCTTCACGCTATTCTCCGCAGCATCCACGCACAACTCACCACATGCCCCACCGAGAGCGAGAACCACATTATAGCGACCACGAGGAGGTTACCCCATGTGACTCTGCCCACCCTAGCAACCGGGCCAATTTGGTTGCTTAGGAGACCTGGCTGGAGTCACTCAGCACACCCTGGATTCAAACTCACGACTCCAGGTGTGATAGTCTGCGTCAATACTCGCTGAGATACCCAGACCCCCAAACAGGTTTAGTTTTTGGTGCTATTTAGTGTTTTGGGAGAAAATCGAATTAACCTTTTATCCTGTTTTACCCTATAATATCAGATTATGTAGCACTTGGATCATAATTAAAAGTGACAAAAATGGGGGTCTGGGTATCTCAGCGAGTATTGGCGCTGACTATCACCCCTGGAGTCGCTAGTTTGAATCCAGGGTGTGCTGAGTGACTCCAGCCAGGTCTCCTAAGCAACCAAATTGGCCCGGTTGCTAGGGTGGGTAGAGTCACATGGGGTAACTTCCTCGTGGTCACTATAATGTGGTTCTCGCTCTCGGTGGGTCGTGTGGTGAGTTGTGCGTGGATGCCGCGGAGAATAGCGTGAAGCCACCACAATCTGAGGTCATTTTTATTTAAATGTTAGTTAATTTAGGAGTTATACAAAATAATTTTAGTTTAGTTTTAGTTTTTTCCACGTCAGTTTTTATTTATTACAGTTAACAAAAATGTTTTCATTTTAGTCTTCATTATCGATAATCCCACTTTAATTTCCAGGTTTACACTTCTCACCCACACTGGAATGCCGTTTTACTCCACTGAACAAATGCTCTCCATTGACGCATACTTTGTAAAATGACGTCAGGAAACTAAAGTGAGTTTGTGTTTGTGTGTTCACAAAAGCCACTTGAATACTGTCTGTATGAACCAATAACTGAAGTCAAACACTTTTTTATTCACACAAGTTCATTTGTTAAATCTAAGTTATGCAACAGTGGCTTCAAATGCTTTTTATTTTTATTTTTAACCAAGTGTAAAGTGCAGCATTTGAGTCGCAACCAGACCACAAAACTGGTGTGAGCAGCTCCGGCGGAAGACAGATGACACACAGCTCAGATCTTAAAAAGACCAGAACACCACATCTGTGTGCAGTGAGAGCGGCTCTCACACCGTCTGACGTGACAGTACAGTACAGTTGCAGAAATATTGTTTATAACTGAACTGTGTGAACGCAACCTAATTTATGAGTCAAAAACAGGACTGACAAGTGTTTTCTGCTGCTGTGTGAATGTGTGTGACCGTCACACCAACACCTGCTCTGTCACTGTGTGTGTATTACATGTGTGTGTGTGTGTGATAGTGTGTGTGTTTCTAAGTGTGTGTGTTAGTCAGAGAAGAGGCTGGCGAAGGACTGGCGCAGGCTGCGGATGGTTTCGGCTTTGGCCTCGTCGTCCGTGATGTTGCTGCGCAGCGTCTCGCTGAATGTGTTCGTCAGTGACTGCGACTTACTGCAAGATAACAACACACACTTCAGAACTACACAACACACACACACTTGCACATATATCACTGAGATGAAAGGAAGGGGACGACACTGATGCTCTGATGAGAATGAAACAGATCAACTGAATGTAGTCGTGCATTACTGCAAACACAGATTCATCATTTGTTAAAATGTTACAAAATGTTAAACGTTCATGTTACATTCTACAGTATAATGACAAACGAGTGACTGAATGTAACTGTAACTGAACATACACTCATGTAATAAATGAGCATAATGTTTGGCATTAGAATAAAACATTAGAATACCTGACATGCACCTTACAGTTCAAATAAATGATAATTTGATATACAGTGTCAGTACAACGCTTGTAAATGCGGGAAAAAAAACACTTTAAAGGAATATTCCGGGTTCAATCAACAGTACTTGTGTCATAATGTTGATTAGCACAAAAATAATTTTGACTCGTTCCTCCTTTTCTTTAAAAAAGCACAAATGTGTGTTCCAGTGAGGCACTTACAATGGAAGTCAATGGGGTCAATTTGTGGAGGTTTAAAGGCAGAAATGTGACGCTTATAATTATATAAAAGCACTTACATTAATTCTTCTGTTTAAGAAGTTCTCTGTTTTCTTTTTTAAGAAAAGGAGGGACGAGTCGACACAAACACATGATCTGAGGCAAGTGATTGGTCAGACGGTGTTCTTACTTGAGCTGTGGGGCTTGTTTCTGTGAAGCGGGTCCGGATGACGGGATTGGACTGGGCTGGAAGGCCTGACTGGGTGAGGTACTGGCAGATCGAGCCCGCTGCGGTAACGCTTGACCCGACTGAGACGGAGAAACAGAAGCAGAACGAGGACCACCTACACACACACACACACACACACACACCGGTGCTGTTGGTCAGAATACACAACAACAACCAACATTCTGCGTGTCATAGTTTATTGTTCACCTGCTGCTCGTTTGGGTTGTGTCGTCTGCGGTCCAGACTGAGTCTATAGAGACACAAACACACATGAGTTAAACCCGTCACATGTTTAGTTCTAGTTTAATCAGTCAACGGCTGCAGTACCTTGCTGGTTGACGTCTGTGGTATCGTGACCCCCAGCAGAGCAAACGTCATTTTACTGATGACCAGATCACAGATGAGCTGTCGGTCCTCTTCAACATGTTCACCAATCAGAGGCATCGAGCTGTCCATCACCTGAACAACAAACATATTTGAGAGCTGAACTAACCTGAACATGTGCAGGTCATAAGAAATAATTATACATAATGAGAATGAAGCCTAATTTAAGATTATTCACATTTCCTCCCAAATTCTCATAACCGTGTGCACAGGTGTTCAGACTGCAGTAAGTGACAGTGGCCACTGAGAGGCGCTATTGTCAAATGATTCAGCACTAAACACGTGACTGCAAGTTACTTTGTAACAGGCAACTGTAAACAGCCTACAGAACTTAAGATAGAAGAATTGTTTCATTTGATTTTTATTATTACTTTTAATAGTATTAATAAATGTAACTAATAAATATTGGTGCCTTTTATCATATTGTCATTTTATCATAACTACATTTCATACAGTGATACAGTGTGTGTGTGTGTGTGTGTGTGTGTGTGTGAGTGTGTGTGTGTGTGTGTGTGAGAGAGTGTGTGTGAGTGTAAGAGAGTGTGTGTGAGTGTGTGTGTCTGTGAGTGTCTGTGTGTGAGTGTGTGTAAGAGAGTGTGTGTGTGTATGTGTGTGTGTGTAAGAGAGTGTGTATGTATGTGAGTGTGTGTGTGTGTGTGTGTGTGTGTGTAAGAGAGTGTATGTGAGTGTGTGTGTGTGTGTAAGAGAGTGTGTGTGTGTATGTGTGTGTGTGTAAGAGAGTGTGTGTGAGTGTGTGTGTGTATGTGTGTGTGTCTGTGAGTGTGTGTGTGTGTGTAAGAGAGTGTGTGTGAGTGTGTGTGAGAGTGTGTGTGAGTGAGTGTGTGTGAGTGTGTGTGTGAGAGTGTGTGTGTGTTTGTGTGTGAGTGAGTGTGTGTGTTGTGTGTGAGTGAGTGTGTGAGTGAGTGTGTGAGCATGTGTGTGTGTGTGTGCGTGTTTGTGTGAGAGAGAGTGTGTGTGTGAGTGTGTTTGTGTGAGAGAGTGTGTGTGAGTGAGTGTGTGTGTGTGAGAGTGTGTGTGAGTGTGTGTGAGAGTGTGTGTGAGTGTGTGTGAGAGAGTGTGTGTGTGAGTGTGTGTGTATGAGAGAGTGTGTGTGTGTGTGTGTGAGTGAGAGTGTGTGTGTTGTGTGTGAGTGTGTGTGTGAGAGAGTGTGTGTGTGTGAGAGTGTCTGTGTGAGAGTGTGTCTGAGTGTGTGTGAGACTGTGTGTGTATGTGAGAGTGTGTGGGTGTGAGAGTGTGTGTGTGAGAGTGTGTGTGTTTGAGAGTGTGTGTGTGTGTATGTGAGAGTGTGTGTGTGTGAGAGTGTGTGTGTGAGAGTGTGTGTGAGAGTGTGTGTGTGTGAGAGTGTCTGTGTGAGAGTGTGTCTGAGTGTGTGTGTATGTGAGAGTGTGCGTGTGTGAGTGTGTGTATGTGAGGGTGTGCGTGTGTGAGAGTGTGTGTGTATGTGAGAGTGTGTGTGTGTGAGAGTGTGTGTGTGTGTGAGAGTGTGTGTATGTGAGAGTGTGTGTATCAGAGACTTTTGAATCAAACGAAAGAACCACTGAACACACACAGCATGATTACAGCTGATTTCTGCAGAAAAGGGGAAAACTGTTCAATAAAAATAGTTTAACTGATTAAAGTATTAATCAACATATTGTCCTCATTCACTCTGAAATGAGTGGAAACATTTTAAAATCTAATGTATGCACAGTGTGTTAAAACTCCTGAAGTTATCAAATGAATCATTAAAGGTGCAGTATGTAAAATTATTCATGTAAAATTTGCCTTTTTTTTGCCGATGTGTGAACGGCTTGTAACGCAACTTAAAAAACGAGCCCGTCCTGGACTTCCTAGGTTGCCTATTAAAGCCTGTAGACTGATTTTCATGTGAAGGGAGCGGGTCGCTTTTGCCAGGAAAATCCAAAGGATGTGACGTTTATGCGCTCTCCCGAGAGCCTCAGTGCTTCTCTTCCGCTATTCAACAGCGACAACAAACTGCAACACTAGGGGATCAAAACCCACCCTGAATTGGCGTTCTTCTTATTGGACAGGTAAACTTACATAACTGCAAAGCATGTGAAATATAGTGCCATAAGGATTGATCTGTGTCATTTTAGCTAACTTGATCTTGCCTGTACAGTAACTGTCATAATCAATGTTCATCTGTAATTATTCAGCAAGGTAAACTACAATAACACATGAAATGAATACTAGACAATGTTCAAGATAATGCAAAAAGCTCCATTCATTAGTGTAACGTAACTTGGTTATACAGAAAATATATACACTCTATTATTATAAAACAATAACGCATCGATATATCAACATGACAGTTGTGATCACATGAATACTGAATTGTGTCAACATATTTATAATGTACAGTCTATTTTATAAATAGCTACTGTCATCATCCACCAGATTTAGCTAACAGCTATTGATAAAGCTGACTAGCTAGCTAACGCCGACATAGGCTATCGTATAAATGCAGTTAATGTATCATGCAAAGAAAAGTGATTACTTCAAACTACAGTCTCACATAGTCAGACCTATAT
>NC_059390.1:545000-547500 GCF_019703515.2 Myxocyprinus asiaticus
ACTGGAGTCACTCAGCACGCCCTGGATTCGAACTCACAACTCCAGGGGTGGTAGTCAGCGTATTTTACCACTGAGCTACCCAGGCCCCCTTGTGTCTATACTTTTGAAACAGTGAGTATTTTAATGTTTAGTGTCTCACCGGAACACACATTTGTGCTTTATTTAAAGAAAAGTAATTAATTGAGTCGAAATACATTTTTGTGTTAATCAACATTACGACACAAATGCTGTCGATTGTGCTTCACCTGTATTGAACCCAGAATATTCCTTAAAATTTTTGCAACCAAAGAAATAAACATCATAACATTAGTGAACTGCTTTGGCATTATAGAAAAGTAACATACAATGTGATTCAACAGTCTGAAACCACATAAAAAATTGGGGATTTATTTATTTATTTTGCATTTAAACCTGGAAATACGTTTTGAAAAAATAAATAAATAAAGAAGTTCTGATGGAAAATGAAGAAAAAATATTTTGCACTATTTCTAGGTGACTAATCAAATGTTCGTGCAATCATTAAAGTAAAAACGTTAATTTTTCAGCTCACATTTTTATGCTGATATGCTATAATTTATATTGGAAATAGAAAAGAATGCATAACGGAAGTAATTTCACTGGCGCTCTCAGACTTTTGGATCTCTGTTTGCATGTTTCTTCACTCTTTCACTAACAAAACAGACCAATCAGATGCAGAATATCCTGTGATGACATCATCAGGAGCATCAGGACCATACCTTTCCCATGCCGGCATGGGCATGTCCCATCTTCACCACCACTGGGAATGTTGCTGTGGGTAGCTGCAAGACAAACATGAGAAACACATGAGTCGTGATGGACACGTTACTAAATCTGCCTGTTCCTGGTGCTCTGGGGTTTGGGGTCAGAGGTATTTTAGGGTGATGTTGGTTTGATCATGAGTGAAATGTTCTGGGAAAAGAGCCACGAGGAGACCGCAGGGTTCAGACAGGCGCCCAGTGATTCCTCAACAGATGACTTCAAACAAACCGGCCCATCTGATCGATCAGCGATCTCACAGATAATACACCATCCAACACATTAATCGTGAGCGAGAGAGACTAAAACTCTCTTCATGTGACAACAGCTCACCTTCCTCTGGAATAACCACTCAGGTATGCACACACACATAACTTGCTTCCCAAGGAATGAAGGGAATTAAAGTGTTTTTAGAACACTTTCCATTTCACACTGAGTTTAATAAATATCATCAATAATCAACAATATGATTGGAACTTTCCCCCAGTGTGTCACATCACTCACAGTATAACAGAATGTGGCATGAAACGATTGTTTTACATGAAACAGGGCTGAAATTCAACCTTCAGTAGCTGTGAGTGACGGTGCACTCAAGATGGGTATTTAACAGATACAAGAACTCTTACATTTCTATAAGTAATGAGAATATGCCTGTGTGTCTGTAGATAATCTGAACATTACTGTGTGATGTCAGTGGAAAGACCCGGAGGGTGTAACTAAATGATAACCACTCATTTCTTCAGTCGAGTATAATGACAAAGCCGTTTCCTAACACTGCTGCAAAAACAGTGAAAGGACGTTTATGATGTAATCTCACGAAAACCGTCAAGAACATTTCCAGCTCATATCTCACCACAAAATCAAAAGAAATTATACTTTGCATAAAGAAGAAATGAGGCCTGTGGAAGGACTATTTAAGATTTTTTTCCATGACATTTCAGCACATTTACCACCCCAAATTCACTGACCAGTACAATACAGTCCTTTTTAATGTATTAAAACAGTAATTTTACAGTTTATTTTCATTATACACAAATATGTGGCCACAGAATGTTTTATATGCAAGTGATAATGTTCAGTTAGATGGTTGTTATCGCGCAATAAACCTCGACGGGGTGATCAGGATCCCGACGTGAAGCGGACGACTGAAGGGGTTTATTTTACGATAACAACCGGCTGACTGCTCATTATCCTGCTTATTACACGGCTACTAAATAAATAAATAAATACATGGACATAAAATATTGATTTGCATTGAAATTATGTCATTATGTGAGAAGAAATAAATCACTGAACAGCTGAAATCCACCTCCGGTTTGTGTCAGAGATCTGTTGGTGTTTATTTTGTAATTAATGACCGTCTGACTGCTCATTATCCAGCTTATTACAAGACTACTCGCCATATAAATAAATACATAAATAAATGCACATGAAACATTGAAATTATTTTATTAGCATACTTGTAGAGATCTCACAGTAATCCGAGAAGCAGTAAAGATGACTCAAAATACCCGGATGAGCAGTCTGATATGCGGATGTGCGGTTGTTACTGAGAAATATCAGACCACACACATCACTCACACACACACATGCTCACACACGCACACAAACAGACACATGCACACACACACACACTCACACAAACACACACTCACACACACACACACACACAAACACACTCACACACACACACACTCACACTCACATACAAACACACTCACAC
>NC_059390.1:550000-555000 GCF_019703515.2 Myxocyprinus asiaticus
AGGAATGTAAGAAACTCTTACATCAGAAAAACATCTCGTTTGCTCTGATGTTTCCGGCCAAACTGAGAATAGAAACGAAGGTCGGTCGCAAAGTATTCACCTGTCCAAATCAGGCAATGTCTTTTATAGAATCAATGACTGAGTAAACCATTGGATGTTTCTCATGTGAGTGGGTCGACTCGCTGTACTTACTCTGGCATCTGAGGAAGCTGGGCGTCATTTTGGTTTCTTTTTTCTTTTTGTGTTGGCTCCGCCGAGTGGCTGGAGTTTGTTTTGTGAATAACACTTTTCCTTAAAGAAACTTTTGCATTGATGAAAGATTACTTTTGAATTGAAGTTCCCAGCCAGTTTGAGAGTGGATACTACAGATGACCGCAAAATATCTACATGCTCACACAAAGGATGTTTTTTATAAAGTTGACAGATTGAGTAAGTCATGGTATATATGTTTATGCGGCCTCCGAGTGAATTGACTCGACCATCCGGAGAATCGGTATGCCGGTTTTGTTTCTTTTTGCGTTGGTTTCGCCTAGCGGCTGGAGCTTGTTCTATTGAATAACACACCTTTGGAACAGCTGTGGATTAAACTGTTCGTTCTTCGTGCTTATTCCTCATGCTGGCTGGATTTTGTTTTGTTACGGGACATTGGAATGATTACGTCATCCGCTGAACTCATAACAGTTGGCTCACTGATCATTAGTTTGTCTGTCCGAGGAATATGAACAGTTTTATATCAGCTGGAATTTGTTTTGTGGAAGATCACACCTTTGAAACAGTTCTGTGAATGAATCTACATGTTCTTTGTGTTCATTCTTCCTATTGACTGGGCTTATTTTACAAAGTATTTTCTGTTATGTAATTTTGCCTCACAAATTTGTGAGGCAAAATTGAGCAATCCGATGGCAAAGTTGTTGTGGGGACTCGTGGCCGTTCACGGACCTTTTGAGTTTAGAGGGATTGTCGCCGATTGGCGCTTTCATGCGCAGGGTTAATGCTCACACTTTTCTTTTTTCTGTTTGTTTTGTTTGGGGGGATGTTCGGGGTTTGATTGTTTCACTAATGGGGAATGTGGTCTGTATAATTTTGTTTTTCACACACAATTTATTCTTTCTACTATATCAATATGTCAGTTGTTAATATGAGTGTACTATCTCTCTCCACATGAAATGTAAATGGGGCACCCCATAAAAAGAAGGAAGGTTATTACTTTTCTTAAACGTAAGAAATATGAAATAGTGTTTCTTCAATAAACACATCTTTCCCCGCAGGAAGCTGAAAAATTTGGGAAGACATGGGGTGGATAGGTTTTCTTTAGTGCTGGCTCAAGTAAGAGCAGAGAAGTCATTACATTGATAAGTAAACATCTACAATTCAAATTTCTCAAACAGATTAAAGATAAATTAGGAAGAGTCATTATTGTGTTAGTTGAAATTCAAGGGCAAAGGTTGATTTTGGCTAATATTTACGCACCTAACGCTGATGATCAGGGCTTTTTTATAGATCTTGAAGGGATGCTGCAAACCGCTGGCACCCCTCATGATATAATATTGGGAGGAGACTTTAATCTTTTGATGGACTCAGTTCTTGATCATAGTGAAGCAAAAGTGTGTAAACCCCCTAGAGCAACACTGACGCTTCACAGGATGTGTAAAAATCTTGGTCTTACAGATATTTGGAGACTTTTGAACCCATCCAGTAGGGACTATACATTTTTTTCATCAGTCCATAAGATTTATTCTAGAATAGATTTTTTTTTGATATCCAAAACCCTCATTTCATCTGTTGTTGATTGCTCATTTGGAAATATCTTAAGTCTCAGATCACGCCCTGGTGAGTTTAGAGGTGTTGCCACATACAGAGAAAAAGAAATCATATAGTTGGTGCTTTAATGTATCCCTTTTGCAAAATCCTGATTTCCAACAAATGTTAAAGACTGAAAACAATGTTTATATGGAGACCAACTGGTCCTCGGTATCCTCTGTGGGCGTGGCTTGGGAGGCACTTAAGGCGGTTCTTAGGGGTCGGATCATACAGTATGCCTCATTCTCCAAAAAATCCAAAGTATGAGAACTCGTGGAGTTGGAAGAGAATATTAAAAGTGCCGAGGCAGAGCTGAAGCGCCGTATGTCATCTGATGGCCTAAGAGAACTGACCCAATTGAAATACAGATATAATACTATTTTGTCACGGAAAGTGGAGTTTTGGTTATTCAGGGCAAGACAGTCATACTTTGAGTCGGGTGACAAAGCAGAGAAGCTTTTGGCTAGATATATAAAGCAGAGAGAGTCTTTTTCTACCATTCCCTCAGTGAAATCTGCTGGTGGTGAAATTTTTACCTCAACCATTGATATTAATAATGCCTTTAAAGAATTCTATCTTGATCTCTATAGTTCTATGTCTTCGTCTACTGATGAAGATATTAGAAACTTTGTGGAACCATTAGATCTTCCTAAACTGACGATTGAGCAAAAAAACGCTCTTGATTCTGAGATAACCTTGGAGGAGCTTGATGAGGTAATAAAGTCCCTACCTACTGGCAAGGCCAGATGGTTTTGCCGCAGAATTTTTTAGATCTTATGCTACAGAACTGGCTCCACTTTTGTTAGAAGTTTATACTGAATCATTAAAGAATGGAAAGCTTCATCCAACCATGACACAAGCCTGGATCAGTCTGATTCCTAAAAAGGACAAAGATCCAAGCAAGTGTAAAAGTTACCGTCCAATTTCTCTGATCCAACTAGATGTAAAAATATTGTCAAATATTCTGGCTAATTGATTAAGTTGTGACATCTCTTATACATATAGATCAGGTGGGATTTATTCGAGGCCGCAGCTCTTCTGATAACATCAGGCGTCTCATCAATATCATGTGGTCAGTGGTGAATGATCAGTCTCCAATCGCTGCCATCTCACTTGATGCCGAAAAGGCGTTTGATATGGTAGAATGGGATTATCTTTTTAAGATTTTGGAAATGTATGGGTTCGGGAGTACATTTATTGGTTGGATTAAGTTACTTTATAGACACCCTGTAGCAGCAGTACAAACAAATGGATTAATTTCAGATTATGTTACTCTGGATAGGGGCACTCGGCAGGGTTGCCCTCTTTCCCCATTATTGTTCTGTCTTGCTCTGGAACCATTAGCAGCCGCGATAAGGGGGGAGGATGATTTTCCAGGGGTGGTGGTGGGAGGTGTGCCGCATAAGCTTCTGCTTTACACAGATGATATTTTATTATTTGTCTCTGAACCTACTAGATCTATGCCTTGCCTCCACAGAATTATTAATTCCTTTTCCAAGTTCTCAGGAAATGAAGTTAATTGGTCTAAATCCGAAGCTTTGGCTCTGACTGTCCAGTAACGGCTTTCCAGCCGGGCACCTTCCAGTGGCCCAAACAGGGCATTAAGTATTTGGGGATTTTATTCCCAGCAAATTTGTCTGATTTAGTTAGTTAATTTTGACCCTTTAATAAAAAGATTTTCGTGCGATGTGGGCAGGTGGGCTTCATTACATTTATCGATGATTGGGAAGGTTAATATTATTAAAATGAATTGTATTCCAAAATTCAACTACCTGCTACAATCTCTCCCTGTAGATGTCCCCCTCTCTTATTTCAAGCAATTTGATAGCATAGCGAAGTCCTTCATTTGGAATGGTAAACGTCCCAGATTACATTTTAATAAGTTACATAGGCCGATTGACAAAGGTGGGCTAGGCCTATGCGTTCAGTCTCAGACATTTGGCTCATTGGTCACTTCCACCTGAGAGAGCCCCTCCCTGGTTTGTTATTGAACAGGAAGTTCTTGCCCCTATTTCGTCGTTACAAAGCATCTCTATCAAACTAATCGGAAAAGTTAAGTTACACCCCGTTATTTCACATTTACACTCGGTATGGACTAAAGTGTCCAGATTGTTTAAATTGGACACTTATTTAAATGTTGCCTCGAGCATATGGCAGAACCCAAGATTATGTATTGGAAAGTCCCCTTTCTGCTGGCCAGAATGGATTGTGAGGGGGGTTACTACTCTCGGTGACCTATATGAAAGTAGAGTTGAGATCGTTTGAAAACTTGGTCCAACATTTTGGGATTCCCAGACCTCAGTTTTATAGGTATTTACAGCTGCGCCACATGCTTTGTACTATTTTTGTGAGTAGCATACACCCCCTAAGAAGGCAGATGCTTTGGGAGAGGTGATTGTGGCTTTTGGAAAAGGTCATAAGGCATCAGTGTATTACTCCCTGTTAATTCAGAGTCTGGGGGATGGAGCTTCAACTTCTCTCAAGAGATTATGGGAGAAAGATTTGAATTTGGTATTGGAGGAGGGAGTATGGACTAAGATTCTGAAAAATGTCAAGTCTGCATCTAGAGATGCAAGGGTTCGCCTTATGCAATTTAAGATTTTACATCGATTCTATTGGACCCCCTCTAGATTATACAGGCTTGGTCTTAAATACACACCCACCTGCTGGCGATGCCAATCAGAAGTTGGAGACACAACCCATGTTTGGTTAAAGATTCAGAATTATTTGCGTGACATTCTGGACACTCAAATTTTACTTTGCCCCAGACTTTGCATTTTGGGTGATGGGGAAATTATAAATTCGTGGGACAAATATATAAACAATTGGGTTCTGACTGGCGTGATGATTGACAGACAAATTATTTTAAGGGGATGGAAGTCAGACGGAGCGCCACCATTTCCGGAGTGGTGTGCGGAGATGGGGAGGGTGGCGGCTTATGAGGAAGGCTGGGGCTGGAGGACTTATTTTTCAGGAAATGGGGTAGGTATTTGGCAGTTTTGGAGGACTCTAGAGGAAGGGATGAGGAGGTAGACGTTTAGTTTAATTATGCATGTTTATTATATATTTTATTTTGTATTTATTTATATTCTTTTATTTTTTTATTTTATTGTTTGTGTGTGTGTATTATTTTATGTGACCACAGGGGTGTTCCTTGGGGTAGGGTGGGGTTGGTGTTTGGGGAGGGATGTTAATGAGGG